>NC_072884.1:664150-812433 GCF_028858705.1 Grus americana | reverse complement strand
AAAAATTGTAAACGTCGAGCCCCTGCTCCCAGGCCAAAGGTGCCAGCCCCAAAAGGGATGCCTGGCCTCAAACCTCCCTCAGCGGCCCTCGCACAGCCCCACTCGCATTGGGGCTGCGGGCTCGCCTAGCCGCGCAAGGGCTCAACATACCGTCTTACGTCACTCTCGGCCAAAATCAGCCTTCACACCAAAAATTGTAAACGTCGAGCCCCTGCTCCCAGGCCAAAGGTGCCAGCCCCAAAAGGGATGCCTGGCCTCAAACCTCCCACAGCGGCCCTCGCACAGCCCCACTCGCATTGGGGCTGCGGGCTCGCCTAGCCGCGCAAGGGCCCAACATAGCGCCTTACCTCATTCTCGGCCAAAATCAGCCTTCACACTAAAAAATTGTAAACGTCGAGCCCCTGCTCCCAGGCCAAAGGTGCCAGCCCCAAAAGGGATGCCTGGCCTCAAACCTCCCTCAGCGGCCCTCGCACAGCCCCACTCGCATTGGGGCTGCGGGCTCGCCTAGCCGCGCAAGGGCTCAACATACCGTCTTACGTCACTCCCAGCCAAAATCAGCCTTCACACTCCAAAGTCAAACGTCGAGCCCCTGCTCCCAGGCCAAAGGTGCCAGCCCCAAAAGGGATGCCTGGCCTCAAACCTCCCACAGCGGCCCTCGCACAGCCCCACTCGCATTGGGGCTGCGGGCTCGCCTAGCCGCGCAAGGGCCCAACATAGCGACTTACGTCATTCTCGGCCAAAATCAGCCTTCACACTCCACAGTTCAAACGTCGAGCCCCTGCTCCCAGGCCAAAGGTGCCAGCCCAAAAGGGATGCCTGGCCTCAAACCTCCCTCAGCGGCCCTCGCACAGCCCCACTCGCATTGGGGCTGCGGGCTCGCCTAGCCGCGCAAGGGCTCAACATACCGTCTTACGTCACTCCGAGCCAAAATCAGCCTTCACACCAAAAATTGTAAACGTCGAGCCCCTGCTCCCAGGCCAAAGGTGCCAGCCCCAAAAGGGATGCCTGGCCTCAAACCTCCCTCAGCGGCCCTCGCACAGCCCCACTCGCATTGGGGCTGCGGGCTCGCCTAGCCGCGCAAGGGCTCAACATACCGTCTTACGTCACTCCAGCCAAAATCAGCCTTCACACCAAAAATTGTAAACGTCGAGCCCCTGCTCCCAGGCCAAAGGTGCCAGCCCCAAAAGGGATGCCTGGCCTCAAACCTCCCACAGCGGCCCTCGCACAGCCCCACTCGCATTGGGGCTGCGGGCTCGCCTAGCCGCGCAAGGGCCCAACATACCGTCTTACGTCACTCTCAGCCAAAATCGCCCTTCACACCAAAAATTGTAAACGTCGAGCCCCTGCTCCCAGGCCAAAGGTGCCAGCCCCAAAAGGGATGCCTGGCCTCAAACCTCCCACAGCGGCCCTCGCACAGCCCCACTCGCATTGGGGCTGCGGGCTCGCCTAGCCGCGCAAGGGCTCAACATAGTCGCTTACCTCACTCTCAGCCAAAATCAGCCTTCACCCTCCAAAAGTTCAAACGTCGAGCCCCTGCTCCCAGGCCAAAGGTGCCAGCCCCAAAAGGGATGCCTGGCCTCAAACCTCCCTCAGCGGCCCTCGCACAGCCCCACTCGCATTGGGGCTGCGGGCTCGCCTAGCCGCGCAAGGGCCCAACATAGCGCCTTACCTCATTCTCAGCCAAAATCAGCCTTCACCCTCCAAAGTTCAAACGTCGAGCCCCTGCTCCCAGGCCAAAGGTGCCAGCCCCAAAAGGGATGCCTGGCCTCAAACCTCCCACAGCGGCCCTCGCACAGCCCCACTCGCATTGGGGCTGCGGGCTCGCCTAGCCGCGCAAGGGCCCAACATAGCGCCTTACCTCATTCTCAGCCAAAATCAGACTTCACACTAAAAATTTGTAAACGTCGAGCCCCTGCTCCCAGGCCAAAGGTGCCAGCCCCAAAAGGGATGCCTGGCCTCAAACCTCCCTCAGCGGCCCTCGCACAGCCCCACTCGCATTGGGGCTGCGGGCTCGCCTAGCCGCGCAAGGGCTCAACATAACGTCTTACGTCACTCCCAGCCCAAATCAGCCTTCACACCAAAAATTGTAAACGTCGAGCCCCTGCTCCCAGGCCAAAGGTGCCAGCCCCAAAAGGGATGCCTGGCCTCAAACCTCCCTCAGCGGCCCTCGCACAGCCCCACTCGCATTGGGGCTGCGGGCTCGCCTAGCCGCGCAAGGGCTCAACATAGTGCCTTACGTCACTCTCAGCCAAAATCAGCCTTCAACCTCCAAAGTTCAAACGTCGAGCCCCTGCTCCCAGGCCAAAGGTGCCAGCCCCAAAAGGGATGCCTGGCCTCAAACCTCCCTCAGCGGCCCTCGCACAGCCCCACTCGCATTGGGGCTGCGGGCTCGCCTAGCCGCGCAAGGGCTCAACATACCGTCTTACGTCACTCCTCAGCCAAAATCAGCCTTCACACCAAAAATTGTAAACGTCGAGCCCCTGCTCCCAGGCCAAAGGTGCCAGCCCCAAAAGGGATGCCTGGCCTCAAACCTCCCTCAGCGGCCCTCGCACAGCCCCACTCGCATTGGGGCTGCGGGCTCGCCTAGCCGCGCAAGGGCCCAACATACCGTCTTACGTCACTCCCAGCCAAAATCAGCCTTCACACCAAAAATTGTAAACGTCGAGCCCCTGCTCCCAGGCCAAAGGTGCCAGCCCCAAAAGGGATGCCTGGCCTCAAACCTCCCTCAGCGGCCCTCGCACAGCCCCACTCGCATTGGGGCTGCGGGCTCGCCTAGCCGCGCAAGGGCCCAACATAGCGCCTTACGTCACTCCCAGCCAAAATCAGCCTTCACACTAAAAAATTGTAAACGTCGAGCCCCTGCTCCCAGGCCAAAGGTGCCAGCCCCAAAAGGGATGCCTGGCCTCAAACCTCCCTCAGCGGCCCTCGCACAGCCCCACTCGCATTGGGGCTGCGGGCTCGCCTAGCCGCGCAAGGGCTCAACATACCGTCTTACGTCACTCCCAGCCAAAATCGCCCTTCACACCAAAAATTGTAAACGTCGAGCCCCTGCTCCCAGGCCAAAGGTGCCAGCCCCAAAAGGGATGCCTGGCCTCAAACCTCCCTCAGCGGCCCTCGCACAGCCCCACTCGCATTGGGGCTGCGGGCTCGCCTAGCCGCGCAAGGGCTCAACATAGCGCCTTACGTCACTCTCAGCCAAAATCAGCCTTCACACCAAAAATTGTAAACGTCGAGCCCCTGCTCCCAGGCCAAAGGTGCCAGCCCCAAAAGGGATGCCTGGCCTCAAACCTCCCTCAGCGGCCCTCGCACAGCCCCACTCGCACTGGGGCTGCGGGCTCGCCTAGCCGCGCAAGGGCTCAACATACCGTCTTACGTCACTCCGAGCCAAAATCAGCCTTCACACCAAAAATTGTAAACGTCGAGCCCCTGCTCCCAGGCCAAAGGTGCCAGCCCCAAAAGGGATGCCTGGCCTCAAACCTCCCTCAGCGGCCCTCGCACAGCCCCACTCGCACTGGGGCTGCGGGCTCGCCTAGCCGCGCAAGGGCTCAACATACCGTCTTACGTCACTCCGAGCCAAAATCAGCCTTCACACCAAAAATTGTAAACGTCGAGCCCCTGCTCCCAGGCCAAAGGTGCCAGCCCCAAAAGGGATGCCTGGCCTCAAACCTCCCTCAGCGGCCCTCGCACAGCCCCACTCGCATTGGGGCTGCGGGCTCGCCTAGCCGCGCAAGGGCCCAACATAGCGCCTTACCTCATTCTCGGCCAAAATCAGCCTTCAACCTCCAAAGTTCAAACGTCGAGCCCCTGCTCCCAGGCCAAAGGTGCCAGCCCCAAAAGGGATGCCTGGCCTCAAACCTCCCTCAGCGGCCCTCGCACAGCCCCACTCGCATTGGGGCTGCGGGCTCGCCTAGCCGCGCAAGGGCTCAACATACCGTCTTACGTCACTCACAGCCAAAATCAGCCTTCACCCTCCAAAGTTCAAACGTCGAGCCCCTGCTCCCAGGCCAAAGGTGCCAGCCCCAAAAGGGATGCCTGGCCTCAAACCTCCCTCAGCGGCCCTCGCACAGCCCCACTCGCATTGGGGCTGCGGGCTCGCCTAGCCGCGCAAGGGCTCAACATACCGTCTTACATCACTCTCAGCCAAAATCGCCCTTCACACCAAAAATTGTAAACGTCGAGCCCCTGCTCCCAGGCCAAAGGTGCCAGCCCCAAAAGGGATGCCTGGCCTCAAACCTCCCTCAGCGGCCCTCGCACAGCCCCACTCGCACTGGGGCTGCGGGCTCGCCTAGCCGCGCAAGGGCCCAACATACCGTCTTACGTCACTCCGAGCCAAAATCAGCCTTCACACCAAAAATTGTAAACGTCGAGCCCCTGCTCCCAGGCCAAAGGTGCCAGCCCCAAAAGGGATGCCTGGCCTCAAACCTCCCACAGCGGCCCTCGCACAGCCCCACTCGCATTGGGGCTGCGGGCTCGCCTAGCCGCGCAAGGGCCCAACATACCGTCTTACGTCACTCCCAGCCAAAATCAGCCTTCACACCAAAAATTGTAAACGTCGAGCCCCTGCTCCCAGGCCAAAGGTGCCAGCCCCAAAACGGATGCCTGGCCTCAAACCTCCCACAGCGGCCCTCGCACAGCCCCACTCGCATTGGGGCTGCGGGCTCGCCTAGCCGCGCAAGGGCCCAACATAGCGCCTTACGTCACTCCCAGCCAAAATCAGCCTTCACACTAAAAAATTGTAAACGTCGAGCCCCTGCTCCCAGGCCAAAGGTGCCAGCCCCAAAATGGATGCCTGGCCTCAAACCTCCCTCAGCGGCCCTCGCACAGCCCCACTCGCATTGGGGCTGCGGGCTCGCCTAGCCGCGCAAGGGCTCAACATAGTGCCTTACGTCACTCTCAGCCAAAATCAGCCTTCAACCTCCAAAGTTCAAACGTCGAGCCCCTGCTCCCAGGCCAAAGGTGCCAGCCCCAAAAGGGATGCCTGGCCTCAAACCTCCCTCAGCGGCCCTCGCACAGCCCCACTCGCACTGGGGCTGCGGGCTCGCCTAGCCGCGCAAGGGCTCAACATACCGTCTTACGTCACTCCGAGCCAAAATCAGCCTTCACACCAAAAATTGTAAACGTCGAGCCCCTGCTCCCAGGCCAAAGGTGCCAGCCCCAAAAGGGATGCCTGGCCTCAAACCTCCCTCAGCGGCCCTCGCACAGCCCCACTCGCATTGGGGCTGCGGGCTCGCCTAGCCGCGCAAGGGCCCAACATACCGTCTTACGTCACTCCAAGCCAAAATCAGCCTTCACACCAAAAATTGTAAACGTCGAGCCCCTGCTCCCAGGCCAAAGGTGCCAGCCCCAAAAGGGATGCCTGGCCTCAAACCTCCCACAGCGGCCCTCGCACAGCCCCACTCGCATTGGGGCTGCGGGCTCGCCTAGCCGCGCAAGGGCCCAACATACCGTCTTACGTCATTCTCGGCCAAAATCAGCCTTCAACCTCCAAAGTTCAAACGTCGAGCCCCTGCTCCCAGGCCAAAGGTGCCAGCCCCAAAAGGGATGCCTGGCCTCAAACCTCCCTCAGCGGCCCTCGCACAGCCCCACTCGCATTGGGGCTGCGGGCTCGCCTAGCCGCGCAAGGGCTCAACATACCGTCTTACGTCACTCCGAGCCAAAATCAGCCTTCACACCAAAAATTGTAAACGTCGAGCCCCTGCTCCCAGGCCAAAGGTGCCAGCCCCAAAAGGGATGCCTGGCCTCAAACCTCCCACAGCGGCCCTCGCACAGCCCCACTCGCGTTGGGGCTGCGGGCTCGCCTAGCCGCGCAAGGGCCCAACATAGCGCCTTACCTCATTCTCGGCCAAAATCAGACTTCACACTAAAAAATTGTAAACGTCGAGCCCCTGCTCCCAGGCCAAAGGTGCCAGCCCCAAAAGGGATGCCTGGCCTCAAACCTCCCTCAGCGGCCCTCGCACAGCCCCACTCGCATTGGGGCTGCGGGCTCGCCTAGCCGCGCAAGGGCCCAACATAGCGCCTTACCTCATTCTCGGCCAAAATCAGCCTTCAACCTCCAAAAATTGTAAACGTCGAGCCCCTGCTCCCAGGCCAAAGGTGCCAGCCCCAAAAGGGATGCCTGGCCTCAAACCTCCCTCAGCGGCCCTCGCACAGCCCCACTCGCATTGGGGCTGCGGGCTCGCCTAGCCGCGCAAGGGCCCAACATAGCGCCTTACGTCACTCCCAGCCAAAATCAGCCTTCACACTCAAAAATTGTAAACGTCGAGCCCCTGCTCCCAGGCCAAAGGTGCCAGCCCCAAAAGGGATGCCTGGCCTCAAACCTCCCTCAGCGGCCCTCGCACAGCCCCACTCGCATTGGGGCTGCGGGCTCGCCTAGCCGCGCAAGGGCTCAACATAGCGCCTTACGTCACTCTCAGCCAAAATCAGCCTTCAACCTCCAAAATTCAAACGTCGAGCCCCTGCTCCCAGGCCAAAGGTGCCAGCCCCAAAAGGGATGCCTGGCCTCAAACCTCCCTCAGCGGCCCTCGCACAGCCCCACTCGCATTGGGGCTGCGGGCTCGCCTAGCCGCGCAAGGGCTCAACATACCGTCTTACGTCACTCCGAGCCAAAATCAGCCTTCACACCAAAAATTGTAAACGTCGAGCCCCTGCTCCCAGGCCAAAGGTGCCAGCCCCAAAAGGGATGCCTGGCCTCAAACCTCCCTCAGCGGCCCTCGCACAGCCCCACTCGCATTGGGGCTGCGGGCTCGCCTAGCCGCGCAAGGGCCCAACATAGCGCCTTACGTCACTCTCAGCCAAAATCGCCCTTCACACCAAAAATTGTAAACGTCGAGCCCCTGCTCCCAGGCCAAAGGTGCCAGCCCCAAAAGGGATGCCTGGCCTCAAACCTCCCTCAGCGGCCCTCGCACAGCCCCACTCGCATTGGGGCTGCGGGCTCGCCTAGCCGCGCAAGGGCCCAACATAGCGCCTTACGTCACTCTCGGCCAAAATCGCCCTTCACACCAAAAATTGTAAACGTCGAGCCCCTGCTCCCAGGCCAAAGGTGCCAGCCCCAAAAGGGATGCCTGGCCTCAAACCTCCCTCAGCGGCCCTCGCACAGCCCCACTCGCATTGGGGCTGCGGGCTCGCCTAGCCGCGCAAGGGCTCAACATAGTGCCTTACGTCACTCCCAGCCAAAATCAGCCTTCACACTAAAAAATTGTAAACGTCGAGCCCCTGCTCCCAGGCCAAAGGTGCCAGCCCCAAAAGGGATGCCTGGCCTCAAACCTCCCTCAGCGGCCCTCGCACAGCCCCACTCGCATTGGGGCTGCGGGCTCGCCTAGCCGCGCAAGGGCTCAACATACCGTCTTACATCACTCCCAGCCAAAATCAGCCTTCACACCAAAAATTGTAAACGTCGAGCCCCTGCTCCCAGGCCAAAGGTGCCAGCCCCAAAAGGGATGCCTGGCCTCAAACCTCCCACAGCGGCCCTCGCACAGCCCCACTCGCATTGGGGCTGCGGGCTCGCCTAGCCGCGCAAGGGCCCAACATACCGTCTTACGTCACTCTCGGCCAAAATCGCCCTTCACACCAAAAATTGTAAACGTCGAGCCCCTGCTCCCAGGCCAAAGGTGCCAGCCCCAAAAGGGATGCCTGGCCTCAAACCTCCCACAGCGGCCCTCGCACAGCCCCACTCGCATTGGGGCTGCGGGCTCGCCTAGCCGCGCAAGGGCTCAACATAGTAGCTTACCTCACTCTCAGCCAAAATCAGCCTTCACCCTCCAAAGTTCAAACGTCGAGCCCCTGCTCCCAGGCCAAAGGTGCCAGCCCCAAAAGGGATGCCTGGCCTCAAACCTCCCTCAGCGGCCCTCGCACAGCCCCACTCGCATTGGGGCTGCGGGCTCGCCTAGCCGCGCAAGGGCCCAACATAGCGCCTTACCTCATTCTCGGCCAAAATCAGCCTTCACCCTCCAAAGTTCAAACGTCGAGCCCCTGCTCCCAGGCCAAAGGTGCCAGCCCCAAAAGGGATGCCTGGCCTCAAACCTCCCACAGCGGCCCTCGCACAGCCCCACTCGCATTGGGGCTGCGGGCTCGCCTAGCCGCGCAAGGGCTCAACATACCGTCTTACATCACTCCCAGCCAAAATCAGCCTTCACACCAAAAATTGTAAACGTCGAGCCCCTGCTCCCAGGCCAAAGGTGCCAGCCCCAAAAGGGATGCCTGGCCTCAAACCTCCCTCAGCGGCCCTCGCACAGCCCCACTCGCATTGGGGCTGCGGGCTCGCCTAGCCGCGCAAGGGCCCAACATAGCGCCTTACCTCACTCTCAGCCAAAATCAGCGTTCACCCTCCAAAATTCAAACGTCGAGCCCCTGCTCCCAGGCCAAAGGTGCCAGCCCCAAAAGGGATGCCTGGCCTCAAACCTCCCTCAGCGGCCCTCGCACAGCCCCACTCGCATTGGGGCTGCGGGCTCGCCTAGCCGCGCAAGGGCTCAACATATCATCTTACGTCACTCTCAGCCAAAATCAGCCTTCACACCAAAAATTGTAAACGTCGAGCCCCTGCTCCCAGGCCAAAGGTGCCAGCCCCAAAAGGGATGCCTGGCCTCAAACCTCCCACAGCGGCCCTCGCACAGCCCCACTCGCATTGGGGCTGCGGGCTCGCCTAGCCGCGCAAGGGCCCAACATAGCGCCTTACCTCACTCTCGGCCAAAATCAGACTTCACACTAAAAAATTGTAAACGTCGAGCCCCTGCTCCCAGGCCAAAGGTGCCAGCCCCAAAAGGGATGCCTGGCCTCAAACCTCCCTCAGCGGCCCTCGCACAGCCCCACTCGCATTGGGGCTGCGGGCTCGCCTAGCCGCGCAAGGGCTCAACATACCGTCTTACGTCACTCCGAGCCAAAATCAGCCTTCAACCTCCAAAGTTCAAACGTCGAGCCCCTGCTCCCAGGCCAAAGGTGCCAGCCCCAAAAGGGATGCCTGGCCTCAAACCTCCCTCAGCGGCCCTCGCACAGCCCCACTCGCATTGGGGCTGCGGGCTCGCCTAGCCGCGCAAGGGCCCAACATAGCGACTTACCTCATTCTCAGCCAAAATCAGCCTTCACCCCAAAAATTGTAAACGTCGAGCCCCTGCTCCCAGGCCAAAGGTGCCAGCCCCAAAACGGATGCCTGGCCTCAAACCTCCCACAGCGGCCCTCGCACAGCCCCACTCGCATTGGGGCTGCGGGCTCGCCTAGCCGCGCAAGGGCCCAACATAGCGCCTTACCTCATTCTCGGCCAAAATCAGACTTCACACTAAAAAATTGTAAACGTCGAGCCCCTGCTCCCAGGCCAAAGGTGCCAGCCCCAAAAGGGATGCCTGGCCTCAAACCTCCCACAGCGGCCCTCGCACAGCCCCACTCGCATTGGGGCTGCGGGCTCGCCTAGCCGCGCAAGGGCTCAACATATCGTCTTACGTCACTCTCAGCCAAAATCGCCCTTCACACCAAAAATTGTAAACGTCGAGCCCCTGCTCCCAGGCCAAAGGTGCCAGCCCCAAAAGGGATGCCTGGCCTCAAACCTCCCACAGCGGCCCTCGCACAGCCCCACTCGCATTGGGGCTGCGGGCTCGCCTAGCCGCGCAAGGGCTCAACATATCGTCTTACGTCACTCTCGGCCAAAATCGCCCTTCACACCAAAAATTGTAAACGTCGAGCCCCTGCTCCCAGGCCAAAGGTGCCAGCCCCAAAAGGGATGCCTGGCCTCAAACCTCCCTCAGCGGCCCTCGCACAGCCCCACTCGCATTGGGGCTGCGGGCTCGCCTAGCCGCGCAAGGGCCCAACATAGCGCCTTACCTCACTCTCAGCCAAAATCAGCCTTCAACCTCCAAAGTTCAAACGTCGAGCCCCTGCTCCCAGGCCAAAGGTGCCAGCCCCAAAAGGGATGCCTGGCCTCAAACCTCCCTCAGCGGCCCTCGCACAGCCCCACTCGCATTGGGGCTGCGGGCTCGCCTAGCCGCGCAAGGGCTCAACATATCATCTTACGTCACTCTCGGCCAAAATCAGCCTTCACACCAAATATTGTAAACGTCGAGCCCCTGCTCCCAGGCCAAAGGTGCCAGCCCCAAAACGGATGCCTGGCCTCAAACCTCCCTCAGCGGCCCTCGCACAGCCCCACTCGCATTGGGGCTGCGGGCTCGCCTAGCCGCGCAAGGGCCCAACATAGCGCCTTACCTCATTCTCGGCCAAAATCAGACTTCACACTAAAAAATTGTAAACGTCGAGCCCCTGCTCCCAGGCCAAAGGTGCCAGCCCCAAAAGGGATGCCTGGCCTCAAACCTCCCACAGCGGCCCTCGCACAGCCCCACTCGCATTGGGGCTGCGGGCTCGCCTAGCCGCGCAAGGGCTCAACATATCGTCTTACGTCACTCTCAGCCAAAATCAGCCTTCACCCTCCAAAGTTCAAACGTCGAGCCCCTGCTCCCAGGCCAAAGGTGCCAGCCCCAAAAGGGATGCCTGGCCTCAAACCTCCCACAGCGGCCCTCGCACAGCCCCACTCGCATTGGGGCTGCGGGCTCGCCTAGCCGCGCAAGGGCTCAACATACCGTCTTACATCACTCCCAGCCAAAATCAGCCTTCACACCAAAAATTGTAAACGTCGAGCCCCTGCTCCCAGGCCAAAGGTGCCAGCCCCAAAAGGGATGCCTGGCCTCAAACCTCCCTCAGCGGCCCTCGCACAGCCCCACTCGCATTGGGGCTGCGGGCTCGCCTAGCCGCGCAAGGGCTCAACATACCGTCTTACGTCACTCCGAGCCAAAATCAGCCTTCACACCAAAAATTGTAAACGTCGAGCCCCTGCTCCCAGGCCAAAGGTGCCAGCCCCAAAAGGGATGCCTGGCCTCAAACCTCCCACAGCGGCCCTCGCACAGCCCCACTCGCGTTGGGGCTGCGGGCTCGCCTAGCCGCGCAAGGGCCCAACATACCGTCTTACGTCACTCCCAGCCAAAATCAGCCTTCACACCAAAAATTGTAAACGTCGAGCCCCTGCTCCCAGGCCAAAGGTGCCAGCCCCAAAACGGATGCCTGGCCTCAAACCTCCCACAGCGGCCCTCGCACAGCCCCACTCGCATTGGGGCTGCGGGCTCGCCTAGCCGCGCAAGGGCCCAACATATCGCCTTACGTCACTCCCAGCCAAAATCAGCCTTCACACTAAAAAATTGTAAACGTCGAGCCCCTGCTCCCAGGCCAAAGGTGCCAGCCCCAAAACGGATGCCTGGCCTCAAACCTCCCTCAGCGGCCCTCGCACAGCCCCACTCGCATTGGGGCTGCGGGCTCGCCTAGCCGCGCAAGGGCTCAACATAGTGCCTTACGTCACTCTCAGCCAAAATCAGCCTTCAACCTCCAAAGTTCAAACGTCGAGCCCCTGCTCCCAGGCCAAAGGTGCCAGCCCCAAAAGGGATGCCTGGCCTCAAACCTCCCTCAGCGGCCCTCGCACAGCCCCACTCGCATTGGGGCTGCGGGCTCGCCTAGCCGCGCAAGGGCTCAACATACCGTCTTACGTCACTCCAAGCCAAAATCAGCCTTCACACCAAAAATTGTAAACGTCGAGCCCCTGCTCCCAGGCCAAAGGTGCCAGCCCCAAAAGGGATGCCTGGCCTCAAACCTCCCACAGCGGCCCTCGCACAGCCCCACTCGCATTGGGGCTGCGGGCTCGCCTAGCCGCGCAAGGGCCCAACATAACGACTTACCTCATTCTCGGCCAAAATCAGCCTTCAACCTCCACAGTTCAAACGTCGAGCCCCTGCTCCCAGGCCAAAGGTGCCAGCCCCAAAAGGGATGCCTGGCCTCAAACCTCCCTCAGCGGCCCTCGCACAGCCCCACTCGCATTGGGGCTGCGGGCTCGCCTAGCCGTGCAAGGGCTCAACATACCGTCTTACGTCACTCCGAGCCAAAATCAGCCTTCACACCAAAAATTGTAAACGTCGAGCCCCTGCTCCCAGGCCAAAGGTGCCAGCCCCAAAAGGGATGCCTGGCCTCAAACCTCCCACAGCGGCCCTCGCACAGCCCCACTCGCGTTGGGGCTGCGGGCTCGCCTAGCCGCGCAAGGGCCCAACATAGCGCCTTACCTCATTCTCGGCCAAAATCAGACTTCACACTAAAAATTGTAAACGTCGAGCCCCTGCTCCCAGGCCAAAGGTGCCAGCCCCAAAAGGGATGCCTGGCCTCAAACCTCCCTCAGCGGCCCTCGCACAGCCCCACTCGCATTGGGGCTGCGGGCTCGCCTAGCCGCGCAAGGGCCCAACATAGCGACTTACGTCACTCTCGGCCAAAAGCAGCCTTCACCCTCCAAAGTTCAAACGTCGAGCCCCTGCTCCCAGGCCAAAGGTGCCAGCCCCAAAAGGGATGCCTGGCCTCAAACCTCCCTCAGCGGCCCTCGCACAGCCCCACTCGCGTTGGGGCTGCGGGCTCGCCTAGCCGCGCAAGGGCCCAACATAGCGCCTTACGTCACTCCCAGCCAAAATCAGCCTTCACACCAAAAATTGTAAACGTCGAGCCCCTGCTCCCAGGCCAAAGGTGCCAGCCCCAAAAGGGATGCCTGGCCTCAAACCTCCCACAGCGGCCCTCGCACAGCCCCACTCGCATTGGGGCTGCGGGCTCGCCTAGCCGCGCAAGGGCTCAGCATAGCGCCTTACGTCACTCTCAGCCAAAATCAGCCTTCAACCTCCAAAGTTCAAACGTCGAGCCCCTGCTCCCAGGCCAAAGGTGCCAGCCCCAAAAGGGATGCCTGGCCTCAAACCTCCCTCAGCGGCCCTCGCACAGCCCCACTCGCACTGGGGCTGCGGGCTCGCCTAGCCGTGCAAGGGCTCAACATACCGTCTTACGTCACTCCGAGCCAAAATCAGCCTTCACACCAAAAAATGTAAACGTCGAGCCCCTGCTCCCAGGCCAAAGGTGCCAGCCCCAAAAGGGATGCCTGGCCTCAAACCTCCCTCAGCGGCCCTCGCACAGCCCCACTCGCATTGGGGCTGCGGGCTCGCCTAGCCGCGCAAGGGCCCAACATAGCGCCTTACGTCACTCTCAGCCAAAATCAGCCTTCACACCAAAAATTGTAAACGTCGAGCCCCTGCTCCCAGGCCAAAGGTGCCAGCCCCAAAAGGGATGCCTGGCCTCAAACCTCCCTCAGCGGCCCTCGCACAGCCCCACTCGCATTGGGGCTGCGGGCTCGCCTAGCCGCGCAAGGGCCCAACATATCGTCTTACGTCACTCTCGGCCAAAATCGCCCTTCACACCAAAAATTGTAAACGTCGAGCCCCTGCTCCCAGGCCAAAGGTGCCAGCCCCAAAAGGGATGCCTGGCCTCAAACCTCCCTCAGCGGCCCTCGCACAGCCCCACTCGCATTGGGGCTGCGGGCTCGCCTAGCCGCGCAAGGGCTCAACATAGTGCCTTACGTCACTCCCAGCCAAAATCAGCCTTCACCCTCCAAAGTTGAAACGTCGAGCCCCTGCTCCCAGGCCAAAGGTGCCAGCCCCAAAAGGGATGCCTGGCCTCAAACCTCCCTCAGCGGCCCTCGCACAGCCCCACTCGCATTGGGGCTGCGGGCTCGCCTAGCCGCGCAAGGGCTCAACATACCGTCTTACATCACTCCCAGCCAAAATCAGCCTTCACACCAAAAATTGTAAACGTCGAGCCCCTGCTCCCAGGCCAAAGGTGCCAGCCCCAAAAGGGATGCCTGGCCTCAAACCTCCCACAGCGGCCCTCGCACAGCCCCACTCGCATTGGGGCTGCGGGCTCGCCTAGCCGCGCAAGGGCCCAACATACCGTCTTACGTCACTCTCGGCCAAAATCGCCCTTCACACCAAAAATTGTAAACGTCGAGCCCCTGCTCCCAGGCCAAAGGTGCCAGCCCCAAAAGGGATGCCTGGCCTCAAACCTCCCACAGCGGCCCTCGCACAGCCCCACTCGCATTGGGGCTGCGGGCTCGCCTAGCCGCACAAGGGCTCAACATAGTAGCTTACCTCACTCTCAGCCAAAATCAGCCTTCACCCTCCAAAGTTCAAACGTCGAGCCCCTGCTCCCAGGCCAAAGGTGCCAGCCCCAAAAGGGATGCCTGGCCTCAAACCTCCCTCAGCGACCCTCGCACAGCCCCACTCGCATTGGGGCTGCGGGCTCGCCTAGCCGCGCAAGGGCCCAACATAGCGCCTTACCTCATTCTCGGCCAAAATCAGCCTTCACCCTCCAAAGTTCAAACGTCGAGCCCCTGCTCCCAGGCCAAAGGTGCCAGCCCCAAAAGGGATGCCTGGCCTCAAACCTCCCACAGCGGCCCTCGCACAGCCCCACTCGCATTGGGGCTGCGGGCTCGCCTAGCCGCGCAAGGGCTCAACATACCGTCTTACGTCACTCCCAGCCAAAATCAGCCTTCACACCAAAAATTGTAAACGTCGAGCCCCTGCTCCCAGGCCAAAGGTGCCAGCCCCAAAAGGGATGCCTGGCCTCAAACCTCCCTCAGCGGCCCTCGCACAGCCCCACTCGCATTGGGGCTGCGGGCTCGCCTAGCCGCGCAAGGGCCCAACATAGCGCCTTACCTCACTCTCAGCCAAAATCAGCGTTCACCCTCCAAAATTCAAACGTCGAGCCCCTGCTCCCAGGCCAAAGGTGCCAGCCCCAAAAGGGATGCCTGGCCTCAAACCTCCCTCAGCGGCCCTCGCACAGCCCCACTCGCATTGGGGCTGCGGGCTCGCCTAGCCGCGCAAGGGCTCAACATATCGTCTTACGTCACTCTCAGCCAAAATCAGCCTTCACACCAAAAATTGTAAACGTCGAGCCCCTGCTCCCAGGCCAAAGGTGCCAGCCCCAAAAGGGATGCCTGGCCTCAAACCTCCCACAGCGGCCCTCGCACAGCCCCACTCGCATTGGGGCTGCGGGCTCGCCTAGCCGCGCAAGGGCCCAACATAGCGCCTTACCTCATTCTCGGCCAAAATCAGACTTCACACTAAAAAATTGTAAACGTCGAGCCCCTGCTCCCAGGCCAAAGGTGCCAGCCCCAAAAGGGATGCCTGGCCTCAAACCTCCCTCAGCGGCCCTCGCACAGCCCCACTCGCATTGGGGCTGCGGGCTCGCCTAGCCGCGCAAGGGCTCAACATACCGTCTTACGTCACTCCGAGCCAAAATCAGCCTTCACCCTCCAAAGTTCAAACGTCGAGCCCCTGCTCCCAGGCCAAAGGTGCCAGCCCCAAAAGGGATGCCTGGCCTCAAACCTCCCACAGCGGCCCTCGCACAGCCCCACTCGCATTGGGGCTGCGGGCTCGCCTAGCCGCGCAAGGGCCCAACATAGCGCCTTACCTCATTCTCGGCCAAAATCAGACTTCACACTAAAAAATTGTAAACGTCGAGCCCCTGCTCCCAGGCCAAAGGTGCCAGCCCCAAAAGGGATGCCTGGCCTCAAACCTCCCTCAGCGGCCCTCGCACAGCCCCACTCGCATTGGGGCTGCGGGCTCGCCTAGCCGCGCAAGGGCTCAACATATCGTCTTACGTCACTCTCAGCCAAAATCGCCCTTCACACCAAAAATTGTAAACGTCGAGCCCCTGCTCCCAGGCCAAAGGTGCCAGCCCCAAAAGGGATGCCTGGCCTCAAACCTCCCACAGCGGCCCTCGCACAGCCCCACTCGCATTGGGGCTGCGGGCTCGCCTAGCCGCGCAAGGGCTCAACATATCGTCTTACGTCACTCTCGGCCAAAATCGCCCTTCACACCAAAAATTGTAAACGTCGAGCCCCTGCTCCCAGGCCAAAGGTGCCAGCCCCAAAAGGGATGCCTGGCCTCAAACCTCCCTCAGCGGCCCTCGCACAGCCCCACTCTCATTGGGGATGCGGGCTCGCCTAGCCGCGCAAGGGCCCAACATAGCGCCTTACCTCACTCTCAGCCAAAACCAGCCTTCAACCTCCAAAATTCAAACGTCGAGCCCCTGCTCCCAGGCCAAAGGTGCCAGCCCCAAAAGGGATGCCTGGCCTCAAACCTCCCTCAGCGGCCCTCGCACAGCCCCACTCGCATTGGGGCTGCGGGCTCGCCTAGCCGCGCAAGGGCTCAACATATCATCTTACGTCACTCTCAGCCAAAATCAGCCTTCACACCAAATATTGTAAACGTCGAGCCCCTGCTCCCAGGCCAAAGGTGCCAGCCCCAAAAGGGATGCCTGGCCTCAAACCTCCCTCAGCGGCCCTCGCACAGCCCCACTCGCATTGGGGCTGTGGGCTCGCCTAGGCGCGCAAGGGCCCAACATAGCGCCTTACCTCATTCTCGGCCAAAATCAGACTTCACACTAAAAAATTGTAAACGTCGAGCCCCTGCTCCCAGGCCAAAGGTGCCAGCCCCAAAAGGGATGCCTGGCCTCAAACCTCCCACAGCGGCCCTCGCACAGCCCCACTCGCATTGGGGCTGCGGGCTCGCCTAGCCGCGCAAGGGCTCAACATATCGTCTTACGTCACTCTCAGCCAAAATCAGCCTTCACCCTCCAAAGTTGAAACGTCGAGCCCCTGCTCCCAGGCCAAAGGTGCCAGCCCCAAAAGGGATGCCTGGCCTCAAACCTCCCTCAGCGGCCCTCGCACAGCCCCACTCGCATTGGGGCTGCGGGCTCGCCTAGCCGCGCAAGGGCTCAACATAGTGCCTTACGTCACTCCCAGCCAAAATCAGCCTTCACACTAAAAAATTGTAAACGTCGAGCCCCTGCTCCCAGGCCAAAGGTGCCAGCCCCAAAAGGGATGCCTGGCCTCAAACCTCCCACAGCGGCCCTCGCACAGCCCCACTCGCATTGGGGCTGCGGGCTCGCCTAGCCGCGCAAGGGCTCAACATATCGTCTTACGTCACTCTCGGCCAAAATCGCCCTTCACACCAAAAATTGTAAACGTCGAGCCCCTGCTCCCAGGCCAAAGGTGCCAGCCCCAAAACGGATGCCTGGCCTCAAACCTCCCTCAGCGGCCCTCGCACAGCCCCACTCGCATTGGGGCTGCGGGCTCGCCTAGCCGCGCAAGGGCCCAACATAGCGCCTTACCTCACTCTCAGCCAAAATCAGCGTTCACCCTCCAAAGTTCAAACGTCGAGCCCCTGCTCCCAGGCCAAAGGTGCCAGCCCCAAAACGGATGCCTGGCCTCAAACCTCCCTCAGCGGCCCTCGCACAGCCCCACTCGCATTGGGGCTGCGGGCTCGCCTAGCCGCGCAAGGGCTCAACATATCGTCTTACGTCACTCTCAGCCAAAATCGCCCTTCACACCAAAAATTGTAAACGTCGAGCCCCTGCTCCCAGGCCAAAGGTGCCAGCCCCAAAAGGGATGCCTGGCCTCAAACCTCCCACAGCGGCCCTCGCACAGCCCCACTCGCATTGGGGCTGCGGGCTCGCCTAGCCGCGCAAGGGCCCAACATAGCGCCTTACCTCATTCTCGGCCAAAATCAGACTTCACACTAAAAAATTGTAAACGTCGAGCCCCTGCTCCCAGGCCAAAGGTGCCAGCCCCAAAAGGGATGCCTGGCCTCAAACCTCCCTCAGCGGCCCTCGCACAGCCCCACTCGCATTGGGGCTGCGGGCTCGCCTAGCCGCGCAAGGGCTCAACATACCGTCTTACATCACTCCCAGCCAAAATCGCCCTTCACACCAAAAATTGTAAATGTCGAGCCCCTGCTCCCAGGCCAAAGGTGCCAGCCCCAAAAGGGATGCCTGGCCTCAAACCTCCCTCAGCGGCCCTCGCACAGCCCCACTCGCATTGGGGCTGCGGGCTCGCCTAGCCGCGCAAGGGCCCAACATAGCGCCTTACCTCACTCTCGGCCAAAATCAGACTTCACACTAAAAAATTGTAAACGTCGAGCCCCTGCTCCCAGGCCAAAGGTGCCAGCCCCAAAAGGGATGCCTGGCCTCAAACCTCCCTCAGCGGCCCTCGCACAGCCCCACTCGCATTGGGGCTGCGGGCTCGCCTAGCCGCGCAAGGGCCCAACATAGCGCCTTACGTCACTCTCAGCCAAAATCAGCCTTCAACCTCCAAAGTTCAAACGTCGAGCCCCTGCTCCCAGGCCAAAGGTGCCAGCCCCAAAAGGGATGCCTGGCCTCAAACCTCCCTCAGCGGCCCTCGCACAGCCCCACTCGCATTGGGGCTGCGGGCTCGCCTAGCCGCGCAAGGGCTCAACATATCGTCTTACGTCACTCTCAGCCAAAATCAGCCTTCAACCTCCAAAGTTCAAACGTCGAGCCCCTGCTCCCAGGCCAAAGGTGCCAGCCCCAAAAGGGATGCCTGGCCTCAAACCTCCCTCAGCGGCCCTCGCACAGCCCCACTCGCATTGGGGCTGCGGGCTCGCCTAGCCGCGCAAGGGCCCAACATACCGTCTTACGTCACTCCCAGCCAAAATCAGCCTTCACACCAAAAATTGTAAACGTCGAGCCCCTGCTCCCAGGCCAAAGGTGCCAGCCCCAAAAGGGATGCCTGGCCTCAAACCTCCCTCAGCGGCCCTCGCACAGCCCCACTCGCATTGGGGCTGCGGGCTCGCCTAGCCGCGCAAGGGCCCAACATAGCGACTTACCTCATTCTTGGCCAAAATCAGCCTTCACCCTCCAAAGTTCAAACGTCGAGCCCCTGCTCCCAGGCCAAAGGTGCCAGCCCCAAAACGGATGCCTGGCCTCAAACCTCCCACAGCGGCCCTCGCACAGCCCCACTCGCATTGGGGCTGCGGGCTCGCCTAGCCGCGCAAGGGCCCAACATAGCGCCTTACCTCATTCTCGGCCAAAATCAGACTTCACACTAAAAAATTGTAAACGTCGAGCCCCTGCTCCCAGGCCAAAGGTGCCAGCCCCAAAAGGGATGCCTGGCCTCAAACCTCCCTCAGCGGCCCTCGCACAGCCCCACTCGCATTGGGGCTGCGGGCTCGCCTAGCCGCGCAAGGGCTCAACATATCGTCTTACGTCACTCTCAGCCAAAATCAGCCTTCAACCTCCAAAGTTCAAACGTCGAGCCCCTGCTCCCAGGCCAAAGGTGCCAGCCCCAAAAGGGATGCCTGGCCTCAAACCTCCCTCAGCGGCCCTCGCACAGCCCCACTCGCATTGGGGCTGCGGGCTCGCCTAGCCGCGCAAGGGCTCAACATACCGTCTTACGTCACTCCGAGCCAAAATCAGCCTTCACACCAAAAATTGTAAACGTCGAGCCCCTGCTCCCAGGCCAAAGGTGCCAGCCCCAAAAGGGATGCCTGGCCTCAAACCTCCCTCAGCGGCCCTCGCACAGCCCCACTCGCATTGGGGCTGCGGGCTCGCCTAGCCGCGCAAGGGCCCAACATACCGTCTTACGTCACTCCCAGCCAAAATCAGCCTTCACACCAAAAATTGTAAACGTCGAGCCCCTGCTCCCAGGCCAAAGGTGCCAGCCCCAAAAGGGATGCCTGGCCTCAAACCTCCCTCAGTGGCCCTCGCACAGCCCCACTCGCATTGGGGCTGCGGGCTCGCCTAGCCGCGCAAGGACCCAACATAGCGACTTACCTCATTCTTGGCCAAAATCAGCCTTCACCCTCCAAAGTTCAAACGTCGAGCCCCTGCTCCCAGGCCAAAGGTGCCAGCCCCAAAACGGATGCCTGGCCTCAAACCTCCCACAGCGGCCCTCGCACAGCCCCACTCGCATTGGGGCTGCGGGCTCGCCTAGCCGCGCAAGGGCTCAACATATCGTCTTACGTCACTCCCAGCCAAAATGGCCCTTCACACCAAAAATTGTAAACGTCGAGCCCCTGCTCCCAGGCCAAAGGTGCCAGCCCCAAAAGGGATGCCTGGCCTCAAACCTCCCTCAGCGGCCCTCGCACAGCCCCACTCGCATTGGGGCTGCGGGCTCGCCTAGCCGCGCAAGGGCTCAACATATCGTCTTACGTCACTCTCAGCCAAAATCAGCCTTCAACCTCCACAGTTCAAACGTCGAGCCCCTGCTCCCAGGCCAAAGGTGCCAGCCCCAAAAGGGATGCCTGGCCTCAAACCTCCCTCAGCGGCCCTCGCACAGCCCCACTCGCATTGGGGCTGCGGGCTCGCCTAGCCGTGCAAGGGCTCAACATACCGCCTTACCTCATTCTCGGCCAAAATCAGCCTTCACACCAAAAATTGTAAACGTCGAGCCCCTGCTCCCAGGCCAAAGGTGCCAGCCCCAAAACGGATGCCTGGCCTCAAACCTCCCACAGCGGCCCTCGCACAGCCCCACTCGCATTGGGGCTGCGGGCTCGCCTAGCCGCGCAAGGGCTCAACATACCGTCTTACCTCATTCTCGGCCAAAATCAGACTTCACACTAAAAAATTGTAAACGTCGAGCCCCTGCTCCCAGGCCAAAGGTGCCAGCCCCAAAAGGGATGCCTGGCCTCAAACCTCCCTCAGCGGCCCTCGCACAGCCCCACTCGCATTGGGGCTGCGGGCTCGCCTAGCCGCGCAAGGGCTCAACATATCGTCTTACGTCACTCTCAGCCAAAATCAGCCTTCAACCTCCAAAGTTCAAACGTCGAGCCCCTGCTCCCAGGCCAAAGGTGCCAGCCCCAAAAGGGATGCCTGGCCTCAAACCTCCCTCAGCGGCCCTCGCACAGCCCCACTCGCATTGGGGCTGCGGGCTCGCCTAGCCGCGCAAGGGCTCAACATACCGTCTTACGTCACTCCGAGCCAAAATCAGCCTTCACACCAAAAATTGTAAACGTCGAGCCCCTGCTCCCAGGCCAAAGGTGCCAGCCCCAAAAGGGATGCCTGGCCTCAAACCTCCCTCAGCGGCCCTCGCACAGCCCCACTCGCATTGGGGCTGCGGGCTCGCCTAGCCGCGCAAGGGCCCAACATACCGTCTTACGTCACTCCCAGCCAAAATCAGCCTTCACACCAAAAATTGTAAACGTCGAGCCCCTGCTCCCAGGCCAAAGGTGCCAGCCCCAAAACGGATGCCTGGCCTCAAACCTCCCACAGCGGCCCTCGCACAGCCCCACTCGCATTGGGGCTGCGGGCTCGCCTAGCCGCGCAAGGGCCCAACATAGCGCCTTACCTCATTCTCGGCCAAAATCAGCCTTCACACTAAAAAATTGTAAACGTCGAGCCCCTGCTCCCAGGCCAAAGGTGCCAGCCCCAAAAGGGATGCCTGGCCTCAAACCTCCCTCAGCGGCCCTCGCACAGCCCCACTCGCATTGGGGCTGCGGGCTCGCCTAGCCGCGCAAGGGCCCAACATAGCGACTTACCTCATTCTCGGCCAAAATCAGCCTTCACCCTCCAAAGTTCAAACGTCGAGCCCCTGCTCCCAGGCCAAAGGTGCCAGCCCCAAAACGGATGCCTGGCCTCAAACCTCCCACAGCGGCCCTCGCACAGCCCCACTCGCATTGGGGCTGCGGGCTCGCCTAGCCGCGCAAGGGCCCAACATAGCGCCTTACCTCATTCTCGGCCAAAATCAGACTTCACACTAAAAAATTGTAAACGTCGAGCCCCTGCTCCCAGGCCAAAGGTGCCAGCCCCAAAAGGGATGCCTGGCCTCAAACCTCCCACAGCGGCCCTCGCACAGCCCCACTCGCATTGGGGCTGCGGGCTCGCCTAGCCGCGCAAGGGCTCAACATATCATCTTACGTCACTCTCAGCCAAAATCGCCCTTCACACCAAAAATTGTAAACGTCGAGCCCCTGCTCCCAGGCCAAAGGTGCCAGCCCCAAAAGGGATGCCTGGCCTCAAACCTCCCACAGCGGCCCTCGCACAGCCCCACTCGCATTGGGGCTGCGGGCTCGCCTAGCCGCGCAAGGGCTCAACATACCGTCTTACGTCACTCCCAGCCAAAATCAGCCTTCAAACTCCAAAGTTCAAACGTCGAGCCCCTGCTCCCAGGCCAAAGGTGCCAGCCCCAAAACGGATGCCTGGCCTCAAACCTCCCTCAGCGGCCCTCGCACAGCCCCACTCGCATTGGGGCTGCGGGCTCGCCTAGCCGCGCAAGGGCTCAACATACCGTCTTACGTCACTCCGAGCCAAAATCAGCCTTCACACCAAAAATTGTAAACGTCGAGCCCCTGCTCCCAGGCCAAAGGTGCCAGCCCCAAAAGGGATGCCTGGCCTCAAACCTCCCACAGCGGCCCTCGCACAGCCCCACTCGCATTGGGGCTGCGGGCTCGCCTAGCCGCGCAAGGGCCCAACATAGCGCCTTACGTCACTCTCAGCCAAAATCGCCCTTCACACCAAAAATTGTAAACGTCGAGCCCCTGCTCCCAGGCCAAAGGTGCCAGCCCCAAAAGGGATGCCTGGCCTCAAACCTCCCTCAGCGGCCCTCGCACAGCCCCACTCGCATTGGGGCTGCGGGCTCGCCTAGCCGCGCAAGGGCCCAACATACCGTCTTACATCACTCTCAGCCAAAATCGCCCTTCACACCAAAAATTGTAAACGTCGAGCCCCTGCTCCCAGGCCAAAGGTGCCAGCCCCAAAAGGGATGCCTGGCCTCAAACCTCCCTCAGCGGCCCTCGCACAGCCCCACTCGCATTGGGGCTGCGGGCTCGCCTAGCCGCGCAAGGGCTCAACATAGTGCCTTACGTCACTCTCAGCCAAAATCAGCCTTCAACCTCCAAAGTTCAAACGTCGAGCCCCTGCTCCCAGGCCAAAGGTGCCAGCCCCAAAAGGGATGCCTGGCCTCAAACCTCCCTCAGCGGCCCTCGCACAGCCCCACTCGCATTGGGGCTGCGGGCTCGCCTAGCCGCGCAAGGGCTCAACATACCGTCTTACGTCACTCCGAGCCAAAATCAGCCTTCACACCAAAAATTGTAAACGTCGAGCCCCTGCTCCCAGGCCAAAGGTGCCAGCCCCAAAAGGGATGCCTGGCCTCAAACCTCCCACAGCGGCCCTCGCACAGCCCCACTCGCATTGGGGCTGCGGGCTCGCCTAGCCGCGCAAGGGCCCAACATACCGTCTTACGTCACTCTCGGCCAAAATCGCCCTTCACACCAAAAATTGTAAACGTCGAGCCCCTGCTCCCAGGCCAAAGGTGCCAGCCCCAAAAGGGATGCCTGGCCTCAAACCTCCCACAGCGGCCCTCGCACAGCCCCACTCGCATTGGGGCTGCGGGCTCGCCTAGCCGCGCAAGGGCCCAACATAGCGCCTTACCTCATTCTCGGCCAAAATCAGCCTTCACACTAAAAAATTGTAAACGTCGAGCCCCTGCTCCCAGGCCAAAGGTGCCAGCCCCAAAACGGATGCCTGGCCTCAAACCTCCCTCAGCGGCCCTCGCACAGCCCCACTCGCATTGGGGCTGCGGGCTCGCCTAGCCGCGCAAGGGCTCAACATATCGTCTTACGTCACTCTCGGCCAAAATCAGCCTTCACACCAAAAATTGTAAACGTCGAGCCCCTGCTCCCAGGCCAAAGGTGCCAGCCCCAAAAGGGATGCCTGGCCTCAAACCTCCCTCAGCGGCCCTCGCACAGCCCCACTCGCATTGGGGCTGCGGGCTCGCCTAGCCGCGCAAGGGCTCAACATAGTAGCTTACCTCACTCTCAGCCAAAATCAGCCTTCAACCTCCAAAGTTCAAACGTCGAGCCCCTGCTCCCAGGCCAAAGGTGCCAGCCCCAAAAGGGATGCCTGGCCTCAAACCTCCCTCAGCGGCCCTCGCACAGCCCCACTCGCATTGGGGCTGCGGGCTCGCCTAGCCGCGCAAGGGCCCAACATACCGTCTTACGTCACTCTCGGCCAAAATCAGCCTTCACACCAAAAATTGTAAACGTCGAGCCCCTGCTCCCAGGCCAAAGGTGCCAGCCCCAAAAGGGATGCCTGGCCTCAAACCTCCCACAGCGGCCCTCGCACAGCCCCACTCTCATTGGGGCTGCGGGCTCGCCTAGCCGCGCAAGGGCCCAACATACCGTCTTACGTCACTCCCAGCCAAAATCAGCCTTCACACCAAAAATTGTAAACGTCGAGCCCCTGCTCCCAGGCCAAAGGTGCCAGCCCCAAAACGGATGCCTGGCCTCAAACCTCCCACAGCGGCCCTCGCACAGCCCCACTCGCATTGGGGCTGCGGGCTCGCCTAGCCGCGCAAGGGCTCAACATATCGTCTTACGTCACTCTCGGCCAAAATCGCCCTTCACACCAAAAATTGTAAACGTCGAGCCCCTGCTCCCAGGCCAAAGGTGCCAGCCCCAAAAGGGATGCCTGGCCTCAAACCTCCCACAGCGGCCCTCGCACAGCCCCACTCGCATTGGGGCTGCGGGCTCGCCTAGCCGCGCAAGGGCTCAACATACCGTCTTACGTCACTCTCAGCCAAAATCAGCCTTCAACCTCCAAAGTTCAAACGTCGAGCCCCTGCTCCCAGGCCAAAGGTGCCAGCCCCAAAAGGGATGCCTGGCCTCAAACCTCCCTCAGCGGCCCTCGCACAGCCCCACTCGCATTGGGGCTGCGGGCTCGCCTAGCCGCGCAAGGGCCCAACATACCGTCTTACGTCACTCCCAGCCAAAATCAGCCTTCACACCAAAAATTGTAAACGTCGAGCCCCTGCTCCCAGGCCAAAGGTGCCAGCCCCAAAAGGGATGCCTGGCCTCAAACCTCCCTCAGCGGCCCTCGCACAGCCCCACTCGCATTGGGGCTGCGGGCTCGCCTAGCCGCGCAAGGGCCCAACATAGCGACTTACCTCACTCTCGGCCAAAATCAGCCTTCACCCTCCAAAGTTCAAACGTCGAGCCCCTGCTCCCAGGCCAAAGGTGCCAGCCCCAAAAGGGATGCCTGGCCTCAAACCTCCCACAGCGGCCCTCGCACAGCCCCACTCGCATTGGGGCTGCGGGCTCGCCTAGCCGCGCAAGGGCCCAACATAGCGCCTTACGTCACTCTCAGCCAAAATCAGCCTTCACACTAAAAATTGTAAACGTCGAGCCCCTGCTCCCAGGCCAAAGGTGCCAGCCCCAAAAGGGATGCCTGGCCTCAAACCTCCCTCAGCGGCCCTCGCACAGCCCCACTCGCATTGGGGCTGCGGGCTCGCCTAGCCGCGCAAGGGCTCAACATACCGTCTTACGTCACTCTCAGCCAAAATCAGCCTTCAACCTCCAAAGTTCAAACGTCGAGCCCCTGCTCCCAGGCCAAAGGTGCCAGCCCCAAAAGGGATGCCTGGCCTCAAACCTCCCTCAGCGGCCCTCGCACAGCCCCACTCGCACTGGGGCTGCGGGCTCGCCTAGCCGTGCAAGGGCTCAACATACCGTCTTACGTCACTCCGAGCCAAAATCAGCCTTCACACCAAAAATTGTAAACGTCGAGCCCCTGCTCCCAGGCCAAAGGTGCCAGCCCCAAAAGGGATGCCTGGCCTCAAACCTCCCACAGCGGCCCTCGCACAGCCCCACTCGCATTGGGGCTGCGGGCTCGCCTAGCCGCGCAAGGGCCCAACATAGCGCCTTACGTCACTCTCAGCCAAAATCAGCCTTCACACCAAAAATTGTAAACGTCGAGCCCCTGCTCCCAGGCCAAAGGTGCCAGCCCCAAAAGGGATGCCTGGCCTCAAACCTCCCACAGCGGCCCTCGCACAGCCCCACTCGCATTGGGGCTGCGGGCTCGCCTAGCCGCGCAAGGGCCCAACATAGCGACTTACCTCATTCTCGGCCAAAATCAGCCTTCACCCTCCAAAATTCAAACGTCGAGCCCCTGCTCCCAGGCCAAAGGTGCCAGCCCCAAAAGGGATGCCTGGCCTCAAACCTCCCACAGCGGCCCTCGCACAGCCCCACTCGCATTGGGGCTGCGGGCTCGCCTAGCCGCGCAAGGGCTCAACATAGTGCCTTACGTCACTCTCAGCCAAAATCGCCCTTCACACCAAAAATTGTAAACGTCGAGCCCCTGCTCCCAGGCCAAAGGTGCCAGCCCCAAAAGGGATGCCTGGCCTCAAACCTCCCTCAGCGGCCCTCGCACAGCCCCACTCGCATTGGGGCTGCGGGCTCGCCTAGCCGCGCAAGGGCCCAACATATCGTCTTACGTCACTCTCGGCCAAAATCAGCCTTCACACCAAAAATTGTAAACGTCGAGCCCCTGCTCCCAGGCCAAAGGTGCCAGCCCCAAAAGGGATGCCTGGCCTCAAACCTCCCTCAGCGGCCCTCGCACAGCCCCACTCGCATTGGGGCTGCGGGCTCGCCTAGCCGCGCAAGGGCTCAACATACCGTCTTACGTCACTCCCAGCCAAAATCAGCCTTCACACTCCAAAGTTCAAACGTCGAGCCCCTGCTCCCAGGCCAAAGGTGCCAGCCCCAAAACGGATGCCTGGCCTCAAACCTCCCTCAGCGGCCCTCGCACAGCCCCACTCGCATTGGGGCTGCGGGCTCGCCTAGCCGCGCAAGGGCCCAACATACCGTCTTACGTCACTCCCAGCCAAAATCGCCCTTCACACCAAAAATTGTAAACGTCGAGCCCCTGCTCCCAGGCCAAAGGTGCCAGCCCCAAAAGGGATGCCTGGCCTCAAACCTCCCTCAGCGGCCCTCGCACAGCCCCACTCGCATTGGGGCTGCGGGCTCGCCTAGCCGCGCAAGGGCCCAACATACCGTCTTACGTCACTCCGAGCCAAAATCAGCCTTCACACCAAAAATTGTAAACGTCGAGCCCCTGCTCCCAGGCCAAAGGTGCCAGCCCCAAAACGGATGCCTGGCCTCAAACCTCCCTCAGCGGCCCTCGCACAGCCCCACTCGCATTGGGGCTGCGGGCTCGCCTAGCCGCGCAAGGGCCCAACATAGCGCCTTACGTCACTCTCAGCCAAAATCAGCCTTCACACCAAAAATTGTAAACGTCGAGCCCCTGCTCCCAGGCCAAAGGTGCCAGCCCCAAAAGGGATGCCTGGCCTCAAACCTCCCACAGCGGCCCTCGCACAGCCCCACTCGCATTGGGGCTGCGGGCTCGCCTAGCCGCGCAAGGGCTCAACATAGTGCCTTACGTCACTCTCAGCCAAAATCAGCCTTCAACCTCCAAAGTTCAAACGTCGAGCCCCTGCTCCCAGGCCAAAGGTGCCAGCCCCAAAAGGGATGCCTGGCCTCAAACCTCCCACAGCGGCCCTCGCACAGCCCCACTCGCATTGGGGCTGCGGGCTCGCCTAGCCGCGCAAGGGCTCAACATACCGTCTTACGTCACTCCCAGCCAAAATCAGCCTTCACACCAAAAATTGTAAACGTCGAGCCCCTGCTCCCAGGCCAAAGGTGCCAGCCCCAAAAGGGATGCCTGGCCTCAAACCTCCCTCAGCGGCCCTCGCACAGCCCCACTCGCATTGGGGCTGCGGGCTCGCCTAGCCGCGCAAGGGCCCAACATACCGTCTTACGTCACTCCCAGCCAAAATCAGCCTTCACACCAAAAATTGTAAACGTCGAGCCCCTGCTCCCAGGCCAAAGGTGCCAGCCCCAAAAGGGATGCCTGGCCTCAAACCTCCCACAGCGGCCCTCGCACAGCCCCACTCGCATTGGGGCTGCGGGCTCGCCTAGCCGCGCAAGGGCCCAACATAGCGCCTTACGTCACTCTCAGCCAAAATCAGCCTTCACACTAAAAAATTGTAAACGTCGAGCCCCTGCTCCCAGGCCAAAGGTGCCAGCCCCAAAACGGATGCCTGGCCTCAAACCTCCCACAGCGGCCCTCGCACAGCCCCACTCGCATTGGGGCTGCGGGCTCGCCTAGCCGCGCAAGGGCTCAACATATCGTCTTACGTCACTCTCGGCCAAAATCAGCCTTCACACCAAAAATTGTAAACGTCGAGCCCCTGCTCCCAGGCCAAAGGTGCCAGCCCCAAAAGGGATGCCTGGCCTCAAACCTCCCACAGCGGCCCTCGCACAGCCCCACTCGCATTGGGGCTGCGGGCTCGCCTAGCCGCGCAAGGGCTCAACATACCGTCTTACGTCACTCTCAGCCAAAATCAGCCTTCAACCTCCAAAGTTCAAACGTCGAGCCCCTGCTCCCAGGCCAAAGGTGCCAGCCCCAAAAGGGATGCCTGGCCTCAAACCTCCCTCAGCGGCCCTCGCACAGCCCCACTCGCATTGGGGCTGCGGGCTCGCCTAGCCGCGCAAGGGCCCAACATACCGTCTTACGTCACTCCCAGCCAAAATCAGCCCTCACACCAAAAATTGTAAACGTCGAGCCCCTGCTCCCAGGCCAAAGGTGCCAGCCCCAAAAGGGATGCCTGGCCTCAAACCTCCCTCAGCGGCCCTCGCACAGCCCCACTCGCATTGGGGCTGCGGGCTCGCCTAGCCGCGCAAGGGCCCAACATAGCGACTTACCTCATTCTCGGCCAAAAGCAGCCTTCACCCTCCAAAGTTCAAACGTCGAGCCCCTGCTCCCAGGCCAAAGGTGCCAGCCCCAAAAGGGATGCCTGGCCTCAAACCTCCCACAGCGGCCCTCGCACAGCCCCACTCGCGTTGGGGCTGCGGGCTCGCCTAGCCGCGCAAGGGCCCAACATAGCGCCTTACGTCACTCCCAGCCAAAATCAGCCTTCACACTAAAAATTGTAAACGTCGAGCCCCTGCTCCCAGGCCAAAGGTGCCAGCCCCAAAAGGGATGCCTGGCCTCAAACCTCCCTCAGCGGCCCTCGCACAGCCCCACTCGCATTGGGGCTGCGGGCTCGCCTAGCCGCGCAAGGGCTCAACATACCGTCTTACATCACTCCCAGCCAAAATCAGCCTTCAACCTCCAAAGTTCAAACGTCGAGCCCCTGCTCCCAGGCCAAAGGTGCCAGCCCCAAAAGGGATGCCTGGCCTCAAACCTCCCTCAGCGGCCCTCGCACAGCCCCACTCGCATTGGGGCTGCGGGCTCGCCTAGCCGTGCAAGGGCTCAACATACCGTCTTACGTCACTCCGAGCCAAAATCAGCCTTCACACCAAAAATTGTAAACGTCGAGCCCCTGCTCCCAGGCCAAAGGTGCCAGCCCCAAAAGGGATGCCTGGCCTCAAACCTCCCTCAGCGGCCCTCGCACAGCCCCACTCGCATTGGGGCTGCGGGCTCGCCTAGCCGCGCAAGGGCCCAACATACCGTCTTACGTCACTCCCGGCCAAAATCAGCCTTCACACCAAAAATTGTAAACGTCGAGCCCCTGCTCCCAGGCCAAAGGTGCCAGCCCCAAAAGGGATGCCTGGCCTCAAACCTCCCACAGCGGCCCTCGCACAGCCCCACTCGCATTGGGGCTGCGGGCTCGCCTAGCCGCGCAAGGGCCCAACATAGCGCCTTACCTCATTCTCGGCCAAAATCAGCCTTCACCCTCCAAAGTTCAAACGTCGAGCCCCTGCTCCCAGGCCAAAGGTGCCAGCCCCAAAAGGGATGCCTGGCCTCAAACCTCCCACAGCGGCCCTCGCACAGCCCCACTCGCATTGGGGCTGCGGGCTCGCCTAGCCGCGCAAGGGCTCAACATATCGTCTTACGTCACTCTCAGCCAAAATCGCCCTTCACACCAAAAATTGTAAACGTCGAGCCCCTGCTCCCAGGCCAAAGGTGCCAGCCCCAAAAGGGATGCCTGGCCTCAAACCTCCCTCAGCGGCCCTCGCACAGCCCCACTCGCATTGGGGCTGCGGGCTCGCCTAGCCGCGCAAGGGCTCAACATATCGTCTTACGTCACTCTCGGCCAAAATCGCCCTTCACACCAAAAATTGTAAACGTCGAGCCCCTGCTCCCAGGCCAAAGGTGCCAGCCCCAAAAGGGATGCCTGGCCTCAAACCTCCCTCAGCGGCCCTCGCACAGCCCCACTCGCATTGGGGCTGCGGGCTCGCCTAGCCGCGCAAGGGCTCAACATACCGTCTTACGTCACTACCAGCCAAAATCAGCCTTCAAACTCCAAAGTTCAAACGTCGAGCCCCTGCTCCCAGGCCAAAGGTGCCAGCCCCAAAAGGGATGCCTGGCCTCAAACCTCCCTCAGCGGCCCTCGCACAGCCCCACTCGCATTGGGGCTGCGGGCTCGCCTAGCCGCGCAAGGGCCCAACATACCGTCTTACGTCACTCTCAGCCAAAATCAGCCTTCACACCAAAAATTGTAAACGTCGAGCCCCTGCTCCCAGGCCAAAGGTGCCAGCCCCAAAAGGGATGCCTGGCCTCAAACCTCCCTCAGCGGCCCTCGCACAGCCCCACTCGCACTGGGGCTGCGGGCTCGCCTAGCCGCGCAAGGGCTCAACATACCGTCTTACGTCACTCCGAGCCAAAATCAGCCTTCACACAAAAAATTGTAAACGTCGAGCCCCTGCTCCCAGGCCAAAGGTGCCAGCCCCAAAACGGATGCCTGGCCTCAAACCTCCCTCAGCGGCCCTCGCACAGCCCCACTCGCATTGGGGCTGCGGGCTCGCCTAGCCGCGCAAGGGCTCAACATACCGTCTTACATCACTCCCAGCCAAAATCAGCCTTCACACAAAAAATTGTAAACGTCGAGCCCCTGCTCCCAGGCCAAAGGTGCCAGCCCCAAAAGGGATGCCTGGCCTCAAACCTCCCTCAGCGGCCCTCGCACAGCCCCACTCGCATTGGGGCTGCGGGCTCGCCTAGCCGCGCAAGGGCCCAACATAGCGCCTTACGTCACTCCCAGCCAAAATCAGCCTTCACACTAAAAAATTGTAAACGTCGAGCCCCTGCTCCCAGGCCAAAGGTGCCAGCCCCAAAAGGGATGCCTGGCCTCAAACCTCCCTCAGCGGCCCTCGCACAGCCCCACTCGCATTGGGGCTGCGGGCTCGCCTAGCCGCGCAAGGGCCCAACATACCGTCTTACATCACTCCCAGCCAAAATCGCCCTTCACACCAAAAATTGTAAACGTCGAGCCCCTGCTCCCAGGCCAAAGGTGCCAGCCCCAAAAGGGATGCCTGGCCTCAAACCTCCCTCAGCGGCCCTCGCACAGCCCCACTCGCATTGGGGCTGCGGGCTCGCCTAGCCGCGCAAGGGCTCAACATAGTGCCTTACGTCACTCTCAGCCAAAATCAGCCTTCAACCTCCAAAGTTCAAACGTCGAGCCCCTGCTCCCAGGCCAAAGGTGCCAGCCCCAAAAGGGATGCCTGGCCTCAAACCTCCCTCAGCGGCCCTCGCACAGCCCCACTCGCACTGGGGCTGCGGGCTCGCCTAGCCGCGCAAGGGCTCAACATACCGTCTTACGTCACTCCGAGCCAAAATCAGCCTTCACACCAAAAATTGTAAACGTCAAGCCCCTGCTCCCAGGCCAAAGGTGCCAGCCCCAAAAGGGATGCCTGGCCTCAAACCTCCCTCAGCGGCCCTCGCACAGCCCCACTCGCACTGGGGCTGCGGGCTCGCCTAGCCGTGCAAGGGCTCAACATACCGTCTTACGTCACTCTGAGCCAAAATCAGCCTTCACACCAAAAATTGTAAACGTCAAGCCCCTGCTCCCAGGCCAAAGGTGCCAGCCCCAAAAGGGATGCCTGGCCTCAAACCTCCCACAGCGGCCCTCGCACAGCCCCACTCGCATTGGGGCTGCGGGCTCGCCTAGCCGCGCAAGGGCCCAACATACCGTCTTACGTCACTCCCAGCCAAAATCAGCCTTCACACCAAAAATTGTAAACGTCGAGCCCCTGCTCCCAGGCCAAAGGTGCCAGCCCCAAAACGGATGCCTGGCCTCAAACCTCCCTCAGCGGCCCTCGCACAGCCCCACTCGCATTGGGGCTGCGGGCTCGCCTAGCCGCGCAAGGGCCCAACATAGCGACTTACCTCATTCTCAGCCAAAATCAGCCTTCACCCTCCAAAGTTCAAACGTCGAGCCCCTGCTCCCAGGCCAAAGGTGCCAGCCCCAAAAGGGATGCCTGGCCTCAAACCTCCCACAGCGGCCCTCGCACAGCCCCACTCGCATTGGGGCTGTGGGCTCGCCTAGCCGCGCAAGGGCCCAACATACCGTCTTACGTCACTCCCAGCCAAAATCAGCCTTCACACCAAAAATTGTAAACGTCGAGCCCCTGCTCCCAGGCCAAAGGTGCCAGCCCCAAAAGGGATGCCTGGCCTCAAACCTCCCTCAGCGGCCCTCGCACAGCCCCACTCGCATTGGGGCTGCGGGCTCGCCTAGCCGCGCAAGGGCCCAACATAGCGACTTACCTCATTCTCGGCCAAAATCAGCCTTCACCCTCCAAAGTTCAAACGTCGAGCCCCTGCTCCCAGGCCAAAGGTGCCAGCCCCAAAAGGGATGCCTGGCCTCAAACCTCCCACAGCGGCCCTCGCACAGCCCCACTCGCGTTGGGGCTGCGGGCTCGCCTAGCCGCGCAAGGGCTCAACATATCGTCTTACGTCACTCTCAGCCAAAATCGCCCTTCACACCAAAAATTGTAAACGTCGAGCCCCTGCTCCCAGGCCAAAGGTGCCAGCCCCAAAAGGGATGCCTGGCCTCAAACCTCCCTCAGCGGCCCTCGCACAGCCCCACTCGCATTGGGGCTGCGGGCTCGCCTAGCCGCGCAAGGGCCCAACATATCGTCTTACGTCACTCTCGGCCAAAATCGCCCTTCACACCAAAAATTGTAAACGTCGAGCCCCTGCTCCCAGGCCAAAGGTGCCAGCCCCAAAAGGGATGCCTGGCCTCAAACCTCCCTCAGCGGCCCTCGCACAGCCCCACTCGCATTGGGGCTGCGGGCTCGCCTAGCCGCGCAAGGGCTCAACATACCGTCTTACGTCACTACCAGCCAAAATCAGCCTTCAAACTCCACAGTTCAAACGTCGAGCCCCTGCTCCCAGGCCAAAGGTGCCAGCCCCAAAAGGGATGCCTGGCCTCAAACCTCCCTCAGCGGCCCTCGCACAGCCCCACTCGCATTGGGGCTGCGGGCTCGCCTAGCCGCGCAAGGGCTCAACATACCGTCTTACATCACTCTCAGCCAAAATCGCCCTTCACACCAAAAATTGTAAACGTCGAGCCCCTGCTCCCAGGCCAAAGGTGCCAGCCCCAAAAGGGATGCCTGGCCTCAAACCTCCCTCAGCGGCCCTCGCACAGCCCCACTCGCATTGGGGCTGCGGGCTCGCCTAGCCGCGCAAGGGCCCAACATACCGTCTTACGTCACTACCAGCCAAAATCAGCCTTCACACTAAAAAATTGTAAACGTCGAGCCCCTGCTCCCAGGCCAAAGGTGCCAGCCCCAAAACGGATGCCTGGCCTCAAACCTCCCTCAGCGGCCCTCGCACAGCCCCACTCGCATTGGGGCTGCGGGCTCGCCTAGCCGCGCAAGGGCTCAACATACCGTCTTACATCACTCCCAGCCAAAATCGCCCTTCACACCAAAAATTGTAAACGTCGAGCCCCTGCTCCCAGGCCAAAGGTGCCAGCCCCAAAAGGGATGCCTGGCCTCAAACCTCCCTCAGCGGCCCTCGCACAGCCCCACTCGCATTGGGGCTGCGGGCTCGCCTAGCCGCGCAAGGGCTCAACATACCGTCTTACGTCACTCTCAGCCAAAATCAGCCTTCAACCTCCAAAGTTCAAACGTCGAGCCCCTGCTCCCAGGCCAAAGGTGCCAGCCCCAAAAGGGATGCCTGGCCTCAAACCTCCCTCAGCGGCCCTCGCACAGCCCCACTCGCACTGGGGCTGCGGGCTCGCCTAGCCGCGCAAGGGCTCAACATACCGTCTTACGTCACTCCGAGCCAAAATCAGCCTTCACACCAAAAATTGTAAACGTCAAGCCCCTGCTCCCAGGCCAAAGGTGCCAGCCCCAAAAGGGATGCCTGGCCTCAAACCTCCCTCAGCGGCCCTCGCACAGCCCCACTCGCACTGGGGCTGCGGGCTCGCCTAGCCGCGCAAGGGCTCAACATACCGTCTTACGTCACTCTGAGCCAAAATCAGCCTTCACACCAAAAATTGTAAACGTCGAGCCCCTGCTCCCAGGCCAAAGGTGCCAGCCCCAAAAGGGATGCCTGGCCTCAAACCTCCCACAGCGGCCCTCGCACAGCCCCACTCGCATTGGGGCTGCGGGCTCGCCTAGCCGCGCAAGGGCCCAACATACCGTCTTACGTCACTCCCAGCCAAAATCAGCCTTCACACCAAAAATTGTAAACGTCGAGCCCCTGCTCCCAGGCCAAAGGTGCCAGCCCCAAAACGGATGCCTGGCCTCAAACCTCCCTCAGCGGCCCTCGCACAGCCCCACTCGCATTGGGGCTGCGGGCTCGCCTAGCCGCGCAAGGGCCCAACATAGCGACTTACGTCACTCTCGGCCAAAATCAGCCTTCACACCAAAATTGTAAACGTCGAGCCCCTGCTCCCAGGCCAAAGGTGCCAGCCCCAAAAGGGATGCCTGGCCTCAAACCTCCCTCAGCGGCCCTCGCACAGCCCCACTCGCATTGGGGCTGCGGGCTCGCCTAGCCGCGCAAGGGCTCAACATACCGTCTTACGTCACTCTCAGCCAAAATCAGCCTTCACACTAAAAATTGTAAACGTCGAGCCCCTGCTCCCAGGCCAAAGGTGCCAGCCCCAAAAGGGATGCCTGGCCTCAAACCTCCCTCAGCGGCCCTCGCACAGCCCCACTCGCATTGGGGCTGCGGGCTCGCCTAGCCGCGCAAGGGCTCAACATACCGTCTTACGTCACTCCCAGCCAAAATCAGCCTTCACACAAAAAATTGTAAACGTCGAGCCCCTGCTCCCAGGCCAAAGGTGCCAGCCCCAAAAGGGATGCCTGGCCTCAAACCTCCCTCAGCGGCCCTCGCACAGCCCCACTCGCATTGGGGCTGCGGGCTCGCCTAGCCGCGCAAGGGCACAACATACCGTCTTACGTCACTCTCAGCCAAAATCAGCCTTCACACCAAAATTGTAAACGTCGAGCCCCTGCTCCCAGGCCAAAGGTGCCAGCCCCAAAAGGGATGCCTGGCCTCAAACCTCCCTCAGCGGCCCTCGCACAGCCCCACTCGCATTGGGGCTGCGGGCTCGCCTAGCCGCGCAAGGGCCCAACATACCGTCTTACGTCACTCCCAGCCAAAATCAGCCTTCACACCAAAAATTGTAAACGTCGAGCCCCTGCTCCCAGGCCAAAGGTGCCAGCCCCAAAACGGATGCCTGGCCTCAAACCTCCCTCAGCGGCCCTCGCACAGCCCCACTCGCATTGGGGCTGCGGGCTCGCCTAGCCGCGCAAGGGCCCAACATAGCGCCTTACGTCACTCTCAGCCAAAATCAGCCTTCACACTAAAAATTGTAAACGTCGAGCCCCTGCTCCCAGGCCAAAGGTGCCAGCCCCAAAACGGATGCCTGGCCTCAAACCTCCCTCAGCGGCCCTCGCACAGCCCCACTCGCATTGGGGCTGCGGGCTCGCCTAGCCGCGCAAGGGCCCAACATAGCGCCTTACGTCACTCTCGGCCAAAAGCAGCCTTCACACCAAAAATTGTAAACGTCGAGCCCCTGCTCCCAGGCCAAAGGTGCCAGCCCCAAAAGGGATGCCTGGCCTCAAACCTCCCACAGCGGCCCTCGCACAGCCCCACTCGCATTGGGGCTGCGGGCTCGCCTAGCCGCGCAAGGGCTCAACATACCGTCTTACGTCACTCCCAGCCAAAATCGCCCTTCACACCAAAAATTGTAAACGTCGAGCCCCTGCTCCCAGGCCAAAGGTGCCAGCCCCAAAAGGGATGCCTGGCCTCAAACCTCCCTCAGCGGCCCTCGCACAGCCCCACTCGCACTGGGGCTGCGGGCTCGCCTAGCCGCGCAAGGGCTCAACATACCGTCTTACGTCACTCCGAGCCAAAATCAGCCTTCACACCAAAAATTGTAAACGTCGAGCCCCTGCTCCCAGGCCAAAGGTGCCAGCCCCAAAAGGGATGCCTGGCCTCAAACCTCCCACAGCGGCCCTCGCACAGCCCCACTCGCATTGGGGCTGCGGGCTCGCCTAGCCGCGCAAGGGCCCAACATAGCGCCTTACGTCACTCCCAGCCAAAATCAGCCTTCACACCAAAAATTGTAAACGTCGAGCCCCTGCTCCCAGGCCAAAGGTGCCAGCCCCAAAAGGGATGCCTGGCCTCAAACCTCCCTCAGCGGCCCTCGCACAGCCCCACTCGCATTGGGGCTGCGGGCTCGCCTAGCCGCGCAAGGGCCCAACATAGCGCCTTACGTCACTCTCAGCCAAAATCAGCCTTCACACCAAAAAGTGTAAACGTCGAGCCCCTGCTCCCAGGCCAAAGGTGCCAGCCCCAAAAGGGATGCCTGGCCTCAAACCTCCCTCAGCGGCCCTCGCACAGCCCCACTCGCATTGGGGCTGCGGGCTCGCCTAGCCGCGCAAGGGCCCAACATACCGTCTTACGTCACTCCGAGCCAAAATCAGCCTTCACACCAAAAATTGTAAACGTCGAGCCCCTGCTCCCAGGCCAAAGGTGCCAGCCCCAAAACGGATGCCTGGCCTCAAACCTCCCACAGCGGCCCTCGCACAGCCCCACTCGCATTGGGGCTGCGGGCTCGCCTAGCCGCGCAAGGGCCCAACATAGCGCCTTACGTCACTCTCGGCCAAAATCAGCCTTCACCCTCCAAAGTTCAAACGTCGAGCCCCTGCTCCCAGGCCAAAGGTGCCAGCCCCAAAAGGGATGCCTGGCCTCAAACCTCCCACAGCGGCCCTCGCACAGCCCCACTCGCATTGGGGCTGCGGGCTCGCCTAGCCGCGCAAGGGCCCAACATAGCGTCTTACGTCACTCCCAGCCAAAATCAGCCTTCACACTAAAAAATTGTAAACGTCGAGCCCCTGCTCCCAGGCCAAAGGTGCCAGCCCCAAAAGGGATGCCTGGCCTCAAACCTCCCTCAGCGGCCCTCGCACAGCCCCACTCGCATTGGGGCTGCGGGCTCGCCTAGCCGCGCAAGGGCTCAACATAGCGCCTTACGTCACTCTCAGCCAAAATCAGCCTTCACACCAAAAATTGTAAACGTCGAGCCCCTGCTCCCAGGCCAAAGGTGCCAGCCCCAAAAGGGATGCCTGGCCTCAAACCTCCCTCAGCGGCCCTCGCACAGCCCCACTCGCATTGGGGCTGCGGGCTCGCCTAGCCGCGCAAGGGCTCAACATACCGTCTTACGTCACTCCGAGCCAAAATCAGCCTTCACACCAAAAATTGTAAACGTCGAGCCCCTGCTCCCAGGCCAAAGGTGCCAGCCCCAAAAGGGATGCCTGGCCTCAAACCTCCCACAGCGGCCCTCGCACAGCCCCACTCGCATTGGGGCTGCGGGCTCGCCTAGCCGCGCAAGGGCCCAACATACCGTCTTACGTCACTCTCAGCCAAAATCAGCCTTCACACCAAAAATTGTAAACGTCGAGCCCCTGCTCCCAGGCCAAAGGTGCCAGCCCCAAACGGGATGCCTGGCCTCAAACCTCCCTCAGCGGCCCTCGCACAGCCCCACTCGCATTGGGGCTGCGGGCTCGCCTAGCCGCGCAAGGGCCCAACATAGCGCCTTACGTCACTCCCAGCCAAAATCAGCCTTCACACCAAAAATTGTAAACGTCGAGCCCCTGCTCCCAGGCCAAAGGTGCCAGCCCCAAAAGGGATGCCTGGCCTCAAACCTCCCTCAGCGGCCCTCGCACAGCCCCACTCGCATTGGGGCTGCGGGCTCGCCTAGCCGCGCAAGGGCTCAACATACCGACTTACGTCACTCCCAGCCAAAATCGCCCTTCACACCAAAAATTGTAAACGTCGAGCCCCTGCTCCCAGGCCAAAGGTGCCAGCCCCAAAAGGGATGCCTGGCCTCAAACCTCCCTCAGCGGCCCTCGCACAGCCCCACTCGCATTGGGGCTGCGGGCTCGCCTAGCCGCGCAAGGGCTCAACATAGCGCCTTACGTCACTCTCAGCCAAAATCAGCCTTCAACCTCCAAAAATTGTAAACGTCGAGCCCCTGCTCCCAGGCCAAAGGTGCCAGCCCCCAAAAGGGATGCCTGGCCTCAAACCTCCCTCAGCGGCCCTCGCACAGCCCCACTCGCATTGGGGCTGCGGGCTCGCCTAGCCGCGCAAGGGCTCAACATACCGTCTTACGTCACTCTCGGCCAAAATCAGCCTTCACACCAAAAATTGTAAACGTCGAGCCCCTGCTCCCAGGCCAAAGGTGCCAGCCCCAAAAGGGATGCCTGGCCTCAAACCTCCCTCAGCGGCCCTCGCACAGCCCCACTCGCATTGGGGCTGCGGGCTCGCCTAGCCGCGCAAGGGCTCAACATACCGTCTTACGTCACTCTCGGCCAAAATCAGCCTTCACACCAAAAATTGTAAACGTCGAGCCCCTGCTCCCAGGCCAAAGGTGCCAGCCCCAAAACGGATGCCTGGCCTCAAACCTCCCTCAGCGGCCCTCGCACAGCCCCACTCGCATTGGGGCTGCGGGCTCGCCTAGCCGCGCAAGGGCCCAACATAGCGCCTTACCTCACTCTCGGCCAAAATCAGCCTTCACACTAAAAAATTGTAAACGTCGAGCCCCTGCTCCCAGGCCAAAGGTGCCAGCCCCAAAAGGGATGCCTGGCCTCAAACCTCCCTCAGCGGCCCTCGCACAGCCCCACTCGCATTGGGGCTGCGGGCTCGCCTAGCCGCGCAAGGGCCCAACATACCGTCTTACGTCACTCCCGGCCAAAATCAGCCTTCACACTAAAAAATTGTAAACGTCGAGCCCCTGCTCCCAGGCCAAAGGTGCCAGCCCCAAAAGGGATGCCTGGCCTCAAACCTCCCTCAGCGGCCCTCGCACAGCCCCACTCGCATTGGGGCTGCGGGCTCGCCTAGCCGCGCAAGGGCTCAACATACCGTCTTACGTCACTTCCAGCCAAAATCAGCCTTCACACCAAAAATTGTAAACGTCGAGCCCCTGCTCCCAGGCCAAAGGTGCCAGCCCCAAAAGGGATGCCTGGCCTCAAACCTCCCTCAGCGGCCCTCGCACAGCCCCACTCGCATTGGGGCTGCGGGCTCGCCTAGCCGCGCAAGGGCTCAACATACCGTCTTACGTCACTCTCAGCCAAAATCAGCCTTCACACCAAAAAATGTAAACGTCGAGCCCCTGCTCCCAGGCCAAAGGTGCCAGCCCCAAAACGGATGCCTGGCCTCAAACCTCCCTCAGCGGCCCTCGCACAGCCCCACTCGCATTGGGGCTGCGGGCTCGCCTAGCCGCGCAAGGGCCCAACATACCGTCTTACGTCACTCTCAGCCAAAATCAGCCTTCACACCAAAAATTGTAAACGTCGAGCCCCTGCTCCCAGGCCAAAGGTGCCAGCCCCAAAAGGGATGCCTGGCCTCAAACCTCCCACAGCGGCCCTCGCACAGCCCCACTCGCATTGGGGCTGCGGGCTCGCCTAGCCGCGCAAGGGCCCAACATAACGACTTACCTCATTCTCGGCCAAAATCAGCCTTCAACCTCCAAAAATTGTAAACGTCGAGCCCCTGCTCCCAGGCCAAAGGTGCCAGCCCCAAAAGGGATGCCTGGCCTCAAACCTCCCTCAGCGGCCCTCGCACAGCCCCACTCGCATTGGGGCTGCGGGCTCGCCTAGCCGCGCAAGGGCTCAACATACCGTCTTACGTCACTCCCAGCCAAAATCAGCCTTCACACCAAAAATTGTAAACGTCGAGCCCCTGCTCCCAGGCCAAAGGTGCCAGCCCCAAAAGGGATGCCTGGCCTCAAACCTCCCACAGCGGCCCTCGCACAGCCCCACTCGCATTGGGGCTGCGGGCTCGCCTAGCCGCGCAAGGGCCCAACATAGCGCCTTACGTCACTCTCGGCCAAAATCAGCCTTCACACTAAAAAATTGTAAACGTCGAGCCCCTGCTCCCAGGCCAAAGGTGCCAGCCCCAAAAGGGATGCCTGGCCTCAAACCTCCCTCAGCGGCCCTCGCACAGCCCCACTCGCATTGGGGCTGCGGGCTCGCCTAGCCGCGCAAGGGCCCAACATACCGTCTTACGTCACTCCGAGCCAAAATCAGCCTTCACACTAAAAAATTGTAAACGTCGAGCCCCTGCTCCCAGGCCAAAGGTGCCAGCCCCAAAAGGGATGCCTGGCCTCAAACCTCCCTCAGCGGCCCTCGCACAGCCCCACTCGCATTGGGGCTGCGGGCTCGCCTAGCCGCGCAAGGGCCCAACATAGCGACTTACGTCACTCTCGGCCAAAATCAGCCTTCACCCTCCAAAGTTCAAACGTCGAGCCCCTGCTCCCAGGCCAAAGGTGCCAGCCCCAAAAGGGATGCCTGGCCTCAAACCTCCCTCAGCGGCCCTCGCACAGCCCCACTCGCATTGGGGCTGCGGGCTCGCCTAGCCGCGCAAGGGCTCAACATAGCGCCTTACGTCACTCTCAGCCAAAATCAGCCTTCACACTAAAAAATTGTAAACGTCGAGCCCCTGCTCCCAGGCCAAAGGTGCCAGCCCCAAAAGGGATGCCTGGCCTCAAACCTCCCTCAGCGGCCCTCGCACAGCCCCACTCGCATTGGGGCTGCGGGCTCGCCTAGCCGCGCAAGGGCTCAACATAGCGCCTTACGTCACTCCCAGCCAAAATCAGCCTTCACACCAAAAATTGTAAACGTCGAGCCCCTGCTCCCAGGCCAAAGGTGCCAGCCCCAAAAGGGATGCCTGGCCTCAAACCTCCCTCAGCGGCCCTCGCACAGCCCCACTCGCATTGGGGCTGCGGGCTCGCCTAGCCGCGCAAGGGCTCAACATAGTGCCTTACGTCACTCTCAGCCAAAATCAGCCTTCACACCAAAAATTGTAAACGTCGAGCCCCTGCTCCCAGGCCAAAGGTGCCAGCCCCAAAAGGGATGCCTGGCCTCAAACCTCCCTCAGCGGCCCTCGCACAGCCCCACTCGCATTGGGGCTGCGGGCTCGCCTAGCCGCGCAAGGGCTCAACATACCGTCTTACGTCACTCCCAGCCAAAATCAGCCTTCACACCAAAAATTGTAAACGTCGAGCCCCTGCTCCCAGGCCAAAGGTGCCAGCCCCAAAAGGGATGCCTGGCCTCAAACCTCCCTCAGCGGCCCTCGCACAGCCCCACTCGCATTGGGGCTGCGGGCTCGCCTAGCCGCGCAAGGGCTCAACATACCGTCTTACGTCACTCCGAGCCAAAATCAGCCTTCACACCAAAAATTGTAAACGTCGAGCCCCTGCTCCCAGGCCAAAGGTGCCAGCCCCAAAAGGGATGCCTGGCCTCAAACCTCCCTCAGCGGCCCTCGCACAGCCCCACTCGCATTGGGGCTGCGGGCTCGCCTAGCCGCGCAAGGGCCCAACATAGCGCCTTACCTCATTCTCGGCCAAAATCAGCCTTCACCCTAAAAATTGTAAACGTCGAGCCCCTGCTCCCAGGCCAAAGGTGCCAGCCCAAAAGGGATGCCTGGCCTCAAACCTCCCTCAGCGGCCCTCGCACAGCCCCACTCGCATTGGGGCTGCGGGCTCGCCTAGCCGCGCAAGGGCTCAACATACCGTCTTACGTCACTCTCAGCCAAAATCGCCCTTCACACCAAAAATTGTAAACGTCGAGCCCCTGCTCCCAGGCCAAAGGTGCCAGCCCCAAAAGGGATGCCTGGCCTCAAACCTCCCACAGCGGCCCTCGCACAGCCCCACTCGCATTGGGGCTGCGGGCTCGCCTAGCCGCGCAAGGGCCCAACATAGCGCCTTACCTCATTCTCGGCCAAAATCAGCCTTCACACTAAAAAATTGTAAACGTCGAGCCCCTGCTCCCAGGCCAAAGGTGCCAGCCCCAAAAGGGATGCCTGGCCTCAAACCTCCCTCAGCGGCCCTCGCACAGCCCCACTCGCATTGGGGCTGCGGGCTCGCCTAGCCGCGCAAGGGCTCAACATACCGTCTTACGTCACTCCCAGCCAAAATCAGCCTTCACACCAAAAATTGTAAACGTCGAGCCCCTGCTCCCAGGCCAAAGGTGCCAGCCCCAAAAGGGATGCCTGGCCTCAAACCTCCCTCAGCGGCCCTCGCACAGCCCCACTCGCATTGGGGCTGCGGGCTCGCCTAGCCGCGCAAGGGCTCAACATAGTGCCTTACGTCACTCTCAGCCAAAATCAGCCTTCAACCTCCAAAGTTCAAACGTCGAGCCCCTGCTCCCAGGCCAAAGGTGCCAGTCCCAAAAGGGATGCCTGGCCTCAAACCTCCCTCAGCGGCCCTCGCACAGCCCCACTCGCATTGGGGCTGCGGGCTCGCCTAGCCGCGCAAGGGCTCAACATACCGTCTTACGTCACTCCGAGCCAAAATCAGCCTTCACACCAAAAATTGTAAACGTCGAGCCCCTGCTCCCAGGCCAAAGGTGCCAGCCCCAAAAGGGATGCCTGGCCTCAAACCTCCCACAGCGGCCCTCGCACAGCCCCACTCGCGTTGGGGCTGCGGGCTCGCCTAGCCGCGCAAGGGCCCAACATAGCGCCTTACCTCATTCTCAGCCAAAATCAGACTTCACACTAAAAAATTGTAAACGTCGAGCCCCTGCTCCCAGGCCAAAGGTGCAGCCCCAAAAGGGATGCCTGGCCTCAAACCTCCCTCAGCGGCCCTCGCACAGCCCCACTCGCATTGGGGCTGCGGGCTCGCCTAGCCGCGCAAGGGCCCAACATACCGTCTTACGTCACTCTCGGCCAAAATCAGCCTTCACACCAAAAATTGTAAACGTCGAGCCCCCTGCTCCCAGGCCAAAGGTGCCAGCCCCAAAAGGGATGCCTGGCCTCAAACCTCCCTCAGCGGCCCTCGCACAGCCCCCACTCGCATTGGGGCTGCGGGCTCGCCTAGCCGCGCAAGGGCCCAACATAGCGACTTACCTCACTCTCAGCCAAAATCAGCCTTCACACTAAAAAATTGTAAACGTCGAGCCCCTGCTCCCAGGCCAAAGGTGCCAGCCCCAAAAGGGATGCCTGGCCTCAAACCTCCCTCAGCGGCCCTCGCACAGCCCCACTCGCATTGGGGCTGCGGGCTCGCCTAGCCGCGCAAGGGCCCAACATACCGTCTTACGTCACTCTCAGCCAAAATCAGCCTTCACACTAAAAAATTGTAAACGTCGAGCCCCTGCTCCCAGGCCAAAGGTGCCAGCCCCAAAAGGGATGCCTGGCCTCAAACCTCCCTCAGCGGCCCTCGCACAGCCCCACTCGCATTGGGGCTGCGGGCTCGCCTAGCCGCGCAAGGGCTCAACATAGCGCCTTACGTCACTCTCAGCCAAAATCAGCCTTCACACTCAAAAATTGTAAACGTCGAGCCCCTGCTCCCAGGCCAAAGGTGCCAGCCCCAAAAGGGATGCCTGGCCTCAAACCTCCCTCAGCGGCCCTCGCACAGCCCCCACTCGCATTGGGGCTGCGGGCTCGCCTAGCCGCGCAAGGGCTCAACATACCGTCTTACGTCACTCCCAGCCAAAATCAGCCTTCACACCAAAAATTGTAAACGTCGAGCCCCTGCTCCCAGGCCAAAGGTGCAGCCCCAAAAGGGATGCCTGGCCTCAAACCTCCCACAGCGGCCCTCGCACAGCCCCACTCGCATTGGGGGCTGCGGGCTCGCCTAGCCGCGCAAGGGCCCAACATACCGTCTTACGTCACTCCCAGCCAAAATCAGCCTTCACACCAAAAATTGTAAACGTCGAGCCCCTGCTCCCAGGCCAAAGGTGCCAGCCCCAAAAGGGATGCCTGGCCTCAAACCTCCCTCAGCGGCCCTCGCACAGCCCCACTCGCATTGGGGCTGCGGGCTCGCCTAGCCGCGCAAGGGCCCAACATACCGTCTTACGTCACTCCGAGCCAAAATCAGCCTTCACACCAAAAATTGTAAACGTCGAGCCCCTGCTCCCAGGCCAAGGTGCCAGCCCCAAAAGGGATGCCTGGCCTCAAACCTCCCTCAGCGGCCCTCGCACAGCCCCACTCGCATTGGGGCTGCGGGCTCGCCTAGCCGCGCAAGGGCCCAACATAGCGACTTACCTCATTCTCAGCCAAAATCAGCCTTCAACCTCCAAAATTGAAACGTCGAGCCCCTGCTCCCAGGCCAAAGGTGCCAGCCCCAAAAAGGGATGCCTGGCCTCAAACCTCCCTCAGCGGCCCTCGCACAGCCCCACTCGCATTGGGGCTGCGGGCTCGCCTAGCCGCGCAAGGGCTCAACATACCGTCTTACGTCACTCTCAGCCAAAATCGCCCTTCACACCAAAAATTGTAAACGTCGAGCCCCTGCTCCCAGGCCAAAGGTGCCAGCCCCAAAGGGATGCCTGGCCTCAAACCTCCCTCAGCGGCCCTCGCACAGCCCCACTCGCATTGGGGCTGCGGGCTCGCCTAGCCGCGCAAGGGCTCAACATAGTGCCTTACGTCACTCTCAGCCAAAATCAGCCTTCAACCTCCAAAGTTCAAACGTCGAGCCCCTGCTCCCAGGCCAAAGGTGCCAGCCCCAAAAGGGATGCCTGGCCTCAAACCTCCCTCAGCGGCCCTCGCACAGCCCCACTCGCACTGGGGCTGCGGGCTCGCCTAGCCGCGCAAGGGCTCAACATACCGTCTTACGTCACTCCGAGCCAAAATCAGCCTTCACACCAAAAATTGTAAACGTCGAGCCCCTGCTCCCAGGCCAAAGGTGCCAGCCCCAAAAGGGATGCCTGGCCTCAAACCTCCCTCAGCGGCCCTCGCACAGCCCCACTCGCATTGGGGCTGCGGGCTCGCCTAGCCGCGCAAGGGCCCAACATACCGTCTTACGTCACTCCCAGCCAAAATCAGCCTTCACACCAAAAATTGTAAACGTCGAGCCCCTGCTCCCAGGCCAAAGGTGCCAGCCCCAAAAGGGATGCCTGGCCTCAAACCTCCCACAGCGGCCCTCGCACAGCCCCACTCGCATTGGGGCTGCGGGCTCGCCTAGCCGCGCAAGGGCCCAACATACCGTCTTACGTCATTCTCGGCCAAAATCAGCCTTCACACCAAAAATTGTAAACGTCGAGCCCCTGCTCCCAGGCCAAAGGTGCCAGCCCCAAAAGGGATGCCTGGCCTCAAACCTCCCTCAGCGGCCCTCGCACAGCCCCACTCGCATTGGGGCTGCGGGCTCGCCTAGCCGCGCAAGGGCTCAACATACCGTCTTACGTCAATCTCAGCCAAAATCAGCCTTCACACCAAAAATTGTAAACGTCGAGCCCCTGCTCCCAGGCCAAAGGTGCCAGCCCCAAAAGGGATGCCTGGCCTCAAACCTCCCTCAGCGGCCCTCGCACAGCCCCACTCGCACTGGGGCTGCGGGCTCGCCTAGCCGCGCAAGGGCCCAACATAGCGTCTTACGTCACTCTCGGCCAAAATCAGCCTTCACACTAAAAAATTGTAAACGTCGAGCCCCTGCTCCCAGCCCAAAGGTGCCAGCCCCAAAAGGGATGCCTGGCCTCAAACCTCCCTCAGCGGCCCTCGCACAGCCCCACTCGCATTGGGGCTGCGGGCTCGCCTAGCCGCGCAAGGGCCCAACATACCGTCTTACGTCACTCTCAGCCCAAATCAGCCTTCACACCAAAAATTGTAAACGTCGAGCCCCTGCTCCCAGGCCAAAGGTGCCAGCCCCAAAAGGGATGCCTGGCCTCAAACCTCCCTCAGCGGCCCTCGCACAGCCCCACTCGCATTGGGGCTGCGGGCTCGCCTAGCCGCGCAAGGGCCCAACATAGCGCCTTACGTCACTCTCAGCCAAAATCAGCCTTCACACCAAAAATTGTAAACGTCGAGCCCCTGCTCCCAGGCCCAAGGTGCCAGCCCCAAAAGGGATGCCTGGCCTCAAACCTCCCACAGCGGCCCTCGCACAGCCCCACTCGCATTGGGGCTGTGGGCTCGCCTAGCCGCGCAAGGGCCCAACATAGCGCCTTACCTCATTCTCAGCCAAAATCAGCCTTCACACTAAAAAATTGTAAACGTCGAGCCCCTGCTCCCAGGCCAAAGGTGCCAGCCCCAAAAGGGATGCCTGGCCTCAAACCTCCCTCAGCGGCCCTCGCACAGCCCCACTCGCATTGGGGCTGCGGGCTCGCCTAGCCGCGCAAGGGCTCAACATAGCGCCTTACGTCACTCTCAGCCAAAATCAGCCTTCACACTAAAAATTGTAAACGTCGAGCCCCTGCTCCCAGGCCAAAGGTGCCAGCCCCAAAAGGGATGCCTGGCCTCAAACCTCCCTCAGCGGCCCTCGCACAGCCCCACTCGCATTGGGGCTGCGGGCTCGCCTAGCCGCGCAAGGGCTCAACATACCGTCTTACGTCACTCTCAGCCAAAATCAGCCTTCACACTAAAAAATTGTAAACGTCGAGCCCCTGCTCCCAGGCCAAAGGTGCCAGCCCCAAAAGGGATGCCTGGCCTCAAACCTCCCTCAGCGGCCCTCGCACAGCCCCACTCGCATTGGGGCTGCGGGCTCGCCTAGCCGCGCAAGGGCTCAACATAGCGTCTTACGTCACTCTCAGCCAAAATCAGCCTTCACACCAAAAATTGTAAACGTCGAGCCCCTGCTCCCAGGCCAAAGGTGCCAGCCCCAAAAGGGATGCCTGGCCTCAAACCTCCCTCAGCGGCCCTCGCACAGCCCCACTCGCATTGGGGCTGCGGGCTCGCCTAGCCGCGCAAGGGCCCAACATAGCGTCTTACGTCACTCTCAGCCAAAATCAGCCTTCACACCAAAAATTGTAAACGTCGAGCCCCTGCTCCCAGGCCAAAGGTGCCAGCCCCAAAAGGGATGCCTGGCCTCAAACCTCCCTCAGCGGCCCTCGCACAGCCCCACTCGCATTGGGGCTGCGGGCTCGCCTAGCCGCGCAAGGGCTCAACATAGCGTCTTACGTCACTCTCAGCCAAAATCAGCCTTCACACAAAAATTGTAAACGTCGAGCCCCTGCTCCCAGGCCAAAGGTGCCAGCCCCAAAAGGGATGCCTGGCCTCAAACCTCCCTCAGCGGCCCTCGCACAGCCCCACTCGCATTGGGGCTGCGGGCTCGCCTAGCCGCGCAAGGGCCCAACATAGCGTCTTACGTCACTCTCAGCCAAAATCAGCCTTCACACTAAAAAATTGTAAACGTCGAGCCCCTGCTCCCAGGCCAAAGGTGCCAGCCCCAAAAGGGATGCCTGGCCTCAAACCTCCCTCAGCGGCCCTCGCACAGCCCCACTCGCATTGGGGCTGCGGGCTCGCCTAGCCGCGCAAGGGCTCAACATAGCGTCTTACGTCACTCTCAGCCAAAATCAGCCTTCACACCAAAAATTGTAAACGTCGAGCCCCTGCTCCCAGGCCAAAGGTGCCAGCCCCAAAAGGGATGCCTGGCCTCAAACCTCCCTCAGCGGCCCTCGCACAGCCCCACTCGCATTGGGGCTGCGGGCTCGCCTAGCCGCGCAAGGGCTCAACATAGCGTCTTACGTCACTCTCAGCCAAAATCAGCCTTCACACCAAAAATTGTAAACGTCGAGCCCCTGCTCCCAGGCCAAAGGTGCCAGCCCCAAAAGGGATGCCTGGCCTCAAACCTCCCTCAGCGGCCCTCGCACAGCCCCACTCGCATTGGGGCTGCGGGCTCGCCTAGCCGCGCAAGGGCTCAACATAGCGTCTTACGTCACTCTCAGCCAAAATCAGCCTTCACACCAAAAATTGTAAACGTCGAGCCCCTGCTCCCAGGCCAAAGGTGCCAGCCCCAAAAGGGATGCCTGGCCTCAAACCTCCCTCAGCGGCCCTCGCACAGCCCCACTCGCATTGGGGCTGCGGGCTCGCCTAGCCGCGCAAGGGCTCAACATAGCGCCTTACGTCACTCTCAGCCAAAATCAGCCTTCACACTAAAAAATTGTAAACGTCGAGCCCCTGCTCCCAGGCCAAAGGTGCCAGCCCCAAAAGGGATGCCTGGCCTCAAACCTCCCTCAGCGGCCCTCGCACAGCCCCACTCGCATTGGGGCTGCGGGCTCGCCTAGCCGCGCAAGGGCTCAACATAGCGTCTTACGTCACTCTCAGCCAAAATCAGCCTTCACACTAAAAATTGTAAACGTCGAGCCCCTGCTCCCAGGCCAAAGGTGCCAGCCCCAAAAGGGATGCCTGGCCTCAAACCTCCCTCAGCGGCCCTCGCACAGCCCCACTCGCATTGGGGCTGCGGGCTCGCCTAGCCGCGCAAGGGCCCAACATAGCGCCTTACGTCACTCTCAGCCAAAATCAGCCTTCACACTAAAAAATTGTAAACGTCGAGCCCCTGCTCCCAGGCCAAAGGTGCCAGCCCCAAAAGGGATGCCTGGCCTCAAACCTCCCTCAGCGGCCCTCGCACAGCCCCACTCGCATTGGGGCTGCGGGCTCGCCTAGCCGCGCAAGGCCCAACATAGCGTCTTACGTCACTCTCAGCCAAAATCAGCCTTCACACTAAAAAATTGTAAACGTCGAGCCCCTGCTCCCAGGCCAAAGGTGCCAGCCCCAAAAGGGATGCCTGGCCTCAAACCTCCCTCAGCGGCCCTCGCACAGCCCCACTCGCATTGGGGCTGCGGGCTCGCCTAGCCGCGCAAGGGCTCAACATAGCGTCTTACGTCACTCTCAGCCAAAATCAGCCTTCACACCAAAAATTGTAAACGTCGAGCCCCTGCTCCCAGGCCAAAGGTGCCAGCCCCAAAAGGGATGCCTGGCCTCAAACCTCCCTCAGCGGCCCTCGCACAGCCCCACTCGCATTGGGGCTGCGGGCTCGCCTAGCCGCGCAAGGGCCCAACATAGCGCCTTACCTCACTCTCGGCCAAAATCAGCCTTCACACTAAAAATTGTAAACGTCGAGCCCCTGCTCCCAGGCCAAAGGTGCCAGCCCCAAAAGGGATGCCTGGCCTCAAACCTCCCTCAGCGGCCCTCGCACAGCCCCACTCGCATTGGGGCTGCGGGCTCGCCTAGCCGCGCAAGGGCTCAACATAGCGTCTTACGTCACTCTCAGCCAAAATCAGCCTTCACACCAAAAATTGTAAACGTCGAGCCCCTGCTCCCAGGCCAAAGGTGCCAGCCCCAAAAGGGATGCCTGGCCTCAAACCTCCCTCAGCGGCCCTCGCACAGCCCCACTCGCATTGGGGCTGCGGGCTCGCCTAGCCGCGCAAGGGCTCAACATAGCGTCTTACGTCACTCTCAGCCAAAATCAGCCTTCACACCAAAAATTGTAAACGTCGAGCCCCTGCTCCCAGGCCAAAGGTGCCAGCCCCAAAAGGGATGCCTGGCCTCAAACCTCCCTCAGCGGCCCTCGCACAGCCCCACTCGCATTGGGGCTGCGGGCTCGCCTAGCCGCGCAAGGGCTCAACATAGCGTCTTACGTCACTCTCAGCCAAAATCAGCCTTCACACCAAAAATTGTAAACGTCGAGCCCCTGCTCCCAGGCCAAAGGTGCCAGCCCCAAAAGGGATGCCTGGCCTCAAACCTCCCTCAGCGGCCCTCGCACAGCCCCACTCGCATTGGGGCTGCGGGCTCGCCTAGCCGCGCAAGGGCCCAACATAGCGTCTTACGTCACTCTCAGCCAAAATCAGCCTTCACACCAAAAATTGTAAACGTCGAGCCCCTGCTCCCAGGCCAAAGGTGCCAGCCCCAAAAGGGATGCCTGGCCTCAAACCTCCCTCAGCGGCCCTCGCACAGCCCCACTCGCATTGGGGCTGCGGGCTCGCCTAGCCGCGCAAGGGCTCAACATAGCGTCTTACGTCACTCTGGGCCAAAATCAGCCTTCACACCAAAAATTGTAAACGTCGAGCCCCTGCTCCCAGGCCAAAGGTGCCAGCCCCAAAAGGGCTGCCTGGCCTCAAACCTCCCTCAGCGGCCCTCGCACAGCCCCACTCGCATTGGGGCTGCGGGCTCGCCTAGCCGCGCAAGGGCCCAACATAGCGCCTTACGTCACTCTCAGCCAAAATCAGCCTTCACACTAAAAAATTGTAAACGTCGAGCCCCTGCTCCCAGGCCAAAGGTGCCAGCCCCAAAACGGATGCCTGGCCTCAAACCTCCCTCAGCGGCCCTCGCACAGCCCCACTCGCATTGGGGCTGCGGGCTCGCCTAGCCGCGCAAGGGCTCAACATAGCGTCTTACGTCACTCTCAGCCAAAATCAGCCTTCACACTAAAAAATTGTAAACGTCGAGCCCCTGCTCCCAGGCCAAAGGTGCCAGCCCCAAAAGGGATGCCTGGCCTCAAACCTCCCTCAGCGGCCCTCGCACAGCCCCACTCGCATTGGGGCTGCGGGCTCGCCTAGCCGCGCAAGGGCTCAACATAGCGTCTTACGTCACTCTCAGCCAAAATCAGCCTTCACACTAAAAAATTGTAAACGTCGAGCCCCTGCTCCCAGGCCAAAGGTGCCAGCCCCAAAAGGGATGCCTGGCCTCAAACCTCCCTCAGCGGCCCTCGCACAGCCCCACTCGCATTGGGGCTGCGGGCTCGCCTAGCCGCGCAAGGGCTCAACATAGCGTCTTACGTCACTCTCAGCCAAAATCAGCCTTCACACCAAAAATTGTAAACGTCGAGCCCCTGCTCCCAGGCCAAAGGTGCCAGCCCCAAAAGGGATGCCTGGCCTCAAACCTCCCTCAGCGGCCCTCGCACAGCCCCACTCGCATTGGGGCTGCGGGCTCGCCTAGCCGCGCAAGGGCTCAACATAGCGTCTTACGTCACTCTCAGCCAAAATCAGCCTTCACACCAAAAATTGTAAACGTCGAGCCCCTGCTCCCAGGCCAAAGGTGCCAGCCCCAAAAGGGATGCCTGGCCTCAAACCTCCCTCAGCGGCCCTCGCACAGCCCCACTCGCATTGGGGCTGCGGGCTCGCCTAGCCGCGCAAGGGCTCAACATAGCGTCTTACGTCACTCTCGGCCAAAATCAGCCTTCACACCAAAAATTGTAAACGTCGAGCCCCTGCTCCCAGGCCAAAGGTGCCAGCCCCAAAAGGGATGCCTGGCCTCAAACCTCCCTCAGCGGCCCTCGCACAGCCCCACTCGCATTGGGGCTGCGGGCTCGCCTAGCCGCGCAAGGGCCCAACATAGCGTCTTACGTCACTCTCAGCCAAAATCAGCCTTCACACCAAAAATTGTAAACGTCGAGCCCCTGCTCCCAGGCCAAAGGTGCCAGCCCCAAAAGGGATGCCTGGCCTCAAACCTCCCTCAGCGGCCCTCGCACAGCCCCACTCGCATTGGGGCTGCGGGCTCGCCTAGCCGCGCAAGGGCCCAACATAGCGCCTTACGTCACTCTCAGCCAAAATCAGCCTTCACACTAAAAAATTGTAAACGTCGAGCCCCTGCTCCCAGGCCAAAGGTGCCAGCCCCAAAAGGGATGCCTGGCCTCAAACCTCCCTCAGCGGCCCTCGCACAGCCCCACTCGCATTGGGGCTGCGGGCTCGCCTAGCCGCGCAAGGGCTCAACATATCGTCTTACGTCACTCTCGGCCAAAATCAGCCTTCACACCAAAAATTGTAAACGTCGAGCCCCTGCTCCCAGGCCAAAGGTGCCAGCCCCAAAAGGGATGCCTGGCCTCAAACCTCCCTCAGCGGCCCTCGCACAGCCCCACTCGCATTGGGGCTGCGGGCTCGCCTAGCCGCGCAAGGGCCCAACATAGCGTCTTACGTCACTCTCAGCCAAAATCAGCCTTCACACCAAAAATTGTAAACGTCGAGCCCCTGCTCCCAGGCCAAAGGTGCCAGCCCCAAAAGGGATGCCTGGCCTCAAACCTCCCTCAGCGGCCCTCGCACAGCCCCACTCGCATTGGGGCTGCGGGCTCGCCTAGCCGCGCAAGGGCTCAACATAGCGTCTTACGTCACTCTCAGCCAAAATCAGCCTTCACACTAAAAATTGTAAACGTCGAGCCCCTGCTCCCAGGCCAAAGGTGCCAGCCCCAAAAGGGATGCCTGGCCTCAAACCTCCCTCAGCGGCCCTCGCACAGCCCCACTCGCATTGGGGCTGCGGGCTCGCCTAGCCGCGCAAGGGCTCAACATAGCGTCTTACGTCACTCTCAGCCAAAATCAGCCTTCACACCAAAAATTGTAAACGTCGAGCCCCTGCTCCCAGGCCAAAGGTGCCAGCCCCAAAAGGGATGCCTGGCCTCAAACCTCCCTCAGCGGCCCTCGCACAGCCCCACTCGCATTGGGGCTGCGGGCTCGCCTAGCCGCGCAAGGGCTCAACATATCGTCTTACGTCACTCTCAGCCAAAATCAGCCTTCACACCAAAAATTGTAAACGTCGAGCCCCTGCTCCCAGGCCAAAGGTGCCAGCCCCAAAAGGGATGCCTGGCCTCAAACCTCCCTCAGCGGCCCTCGCACAGCCCCACTCGCATTGGGGCTGCGGGCTCGCCTAGCCGCGCAAGGGCCCAACATAGCGTCTTACGTCACTCTCAGCCAAAATCAGACTTCACACTAAAAAATTGTAAACGTCGAGCCCCTGCTCCCAGGCCAAAGGTGCCAGCCCCAAAAGGGATGCCTGGCCTCAAACCTCCCTCAGCGGCCCTCGCACAGCCCCACTCGCATTGGGGCTGCGGGCTCGCCTAGCCGCGCAAGGGCTCAACATACCATCTTACGTCACTCTCAGCCAAAATCGCCCTTCACACCAAAAATTGTAAACGTCGAGCCCCTGCTCCCAGGCCAAAGGTGCCAGCCCCAAAAGGGATGCCTGGCCTCAAACCTCCCTCAGCGGCCCTCGCACAGCCCCACTCGCATTGGGGCTGCGGGCTCGCCTAGCCGCGCAAGGGCTCAACATAGCGCCTTACGTCACTCTCAGCCAAAATCAGCCTTCACACTAAAAATTGTAAACGTCGAGCCCCTGCTCCCAGGCCAAAGGTGCCAGCCCCAAAAGGGATGCCTGGCCTCAAACCTCCCTCAGCGGCCCTCGCACAGCCCCACTCGCATTGGGGCTGCGGGCTCGCCTAGCCGCGCAAGGGCTCAACATAGCGTCTTACGTCACTCTCAGCCAAAATCAGCCTTCACACCAAAAATTGTAAACGTCGAGCCCCTGCTCCCAGGCCAAAGGTGCCAGCCCCAAAAGGGATGCCTGGCCTCAAACCTCCCTCAGCGGCCCTCGCACAGCCCCACTCGCATTGGGGCTGCGGGCTCGCCTAGCCGCGCAAGGGCTCAACATAGCGCCTTACGTCACTCTCAGCCAAAATCAGCCTTCACACTAAAAAATTGTAAACGTCGAGCCCCTGCTCCCAGGCCAAAGGTGCCAGCCCCAAAAGGGATGCCTGGCCTCAAACCTCCCTCAGCGGCCCTCGCACAGCCCCACTCGCATTGGGGCTGCGGGCTCGCCTAGCCGCGCAAGGGCTCAACATAGCGTCTTACGTCACTCTCGGCCAAAATCAGCCTTCACACAAAAATTGTAAACGTCGAGCCCCTGCTCCCAGGCCAAAGGTGCCAGCCCCAAAAGGGATGCCTGGCCTCAAACCTCCCTCAGCGGCCCTCGCACAGCCCCACTCGCATTGGGGCTGCGGGCTCGCCTAGCCGCGCAAGGGCTCAACATAGCGTCTTACGTCACTCTCAGCCAAAATCAGCCTTCAACCTCCAAAAATTGTAAACGTCGAGCCCCTGCTCCCAGGCCAAAGGTGCCAGCCCCAAAAGGGATGCCTGGCCTCAAACCTCCCTCAGCGGCCCTCGCACAGCCCCACTCGCATTGGGGCTGCGGGCTCGCCTAGCCGCGCAAGGGCTCAACATAGCGTCTTACGTCACTCTCAGCCAAAATCAGCCTTCACACCAAAAATTGTAAACGTCGAGCCCCTGCTCCCAGGCCAAAGGTGCCAGCCCCAAAAGGGATGCCTGGCCTCAAACCTCCCTCAGCGGCCCTCGCACAGCCCCACTCGCATTGGGGCTGCGGGCTCGCCTAGCCGCGCAAGGGCCCAACATAGCGTCTTACGTCACTCTCAGCCAAAATCAGCCTTCACACCAAAAATTGTAAACGTCGAGCCCCTGCTCCCAGGCCAAAGGTGCCAGCCCCAAAAGGGATGCCTGGCCTCAAACCTCCCTCAGCGGCCCTCGCACAGCCCCACTCGCATTGGGGCTGCGGGCTCGCCTAGCCGCGCAAGGGCCCAACATAGCGCCTTACGTCACTCTCAGCCAAAATCAGACTTCACACAAAAATTGTAAACGTCGAGCCCCTGCTCCCAGGCCAAAGGTGCCAGCCCCAAAAGGGATGCCTGGCCTCAAACCTCCCTCAGCGGCCCTCGCACAGCCCCACTCGCATTGGGGCTGCGGGCTCGCCTAGCCGCGCAAGGGCCCAACATAGCGTCTTACGTCACTCTCAGCCAAAATCAGCCTTCACACTAAAAATTGTAAACGTCGAGCCCCTGCTCCCAGGCCAAAGGTGCCAGCCCCAAAAGGGATGCCTGGCCTCAAACCTCCCTCAGCGGCCCTCGCACAGCCCCACTCGCATTGGGGCTGCGGGCTCGCCTAGCCGCGCAAGGGCTCAACATAGCGTCTTACGTCACTCTCAGCCAAAATCAGCCTTCACACCAAAAATTGTAAACGTCGAGCCCCTGCTCCCAGGCCAAAGGTGCCAGCCCCAAAAGGGATGCCTGGCCTCAAACCTCCCTCAGCGGCCCTCGCACAGCCCCACTCGCATTGGGGCTGCGGGCTCGCCTAGCCGCGCAAGGGCTCAACATAGCGCCTTACGTCACTCTCAGCCAAAATCAGCCTTCACACTAAAAATTGTAAACGTCGAGCCCCTGCTCCCAGGCCAAAGGTGCCAGCCCCAAAAGGGATGCCTGGCCTCAAACCTCCCTCAGCGGCCCTCGCACAGCCCCACTCGCATTGGGGCTGCGGGCTCGCCTAGCCGCGCAAGGGCCCAACATAGCGTCTTACGTCACTCTCGGCCAAAATCAGCCTTCACACCAAAAATTGTAAACGTCGAGCCCCTGCTCCCAGGCCAAAGGTGCCAGCCCCAAAAGGGATGCCTGGCCTCAAACCTCCCTCAGCGGCCCTCGCACAGCCCCACTCGCATTGGGGCTGCGGGCTCGCCTAGCCGCGCAAGGGCCCAACATAGCGTCTTACGTCACTCTCAGCCAAAATCAGCCTTCACACTAAAAATTGTAAACGTCGAGCCCCTGCTCCCAGGCCAAAGGTGCCAGCCCCAAAAGGGATGCCTGGCCTCAAACCTCCCTCAGCGGCCCTCGCACAGCCCCACTCGCATTGGGGCTGCGGGCTCGCCTAGCCGCGCAAGGGCTCAACATAGCGTCTTACGTCACTCTCAGCCAAAATCAGCCTTCACACCAAAAATTGTAAACGTCGAGCCCCTGCTCCCAGGCCAAAGGTGCCAGCCCCAAAAGGGATGCCTGGCCTCAAACCTCCCTCAGCGGCCCTCGCACAGCCCCACTCGCATTGGGGCTGCGGGCTCGCCTAGCCGCGCAAGGGCTCAACATAGCGTCTTACGTCACTCTCAGCCAAAATCAGCCTTCACACCAAAAATTGTAAACGTCGAGCCCCTGCTCCCAGGCCAAAGGTGCCAGCCCCAAAAGGGATGCCTGGCCTCAAACCTCCCTCAGCGGCCCTCGCACAGCCCCACTCGCATTGGGGCTGCGGGCTCGCCTAGCCGCGCAAGGGCTCAACATAGCGCCTTACGTCACTCTCAGCCAAAATCAGCCTTCACACTAAAAATTGTAAACGTCGAGCCCCTGCTCCCAGGCCAAAGGTGCCAGCCCCAAAAGGGATGCCTGGCCTCAAACCTCCCTCAGCGGCCCTCGCACAGCCCCACTCGCATTGGGGCTGCGGGCTCGCCTAGCCGCGCAAGGGCTCAACATAGCGTCTTACGTCACTCTCAGCCAAAATCAGCCTTCACACTAAAAAATTGTAAACGTCGAGCCCCTGCTCCCAGGCCAAAGGTGCCAGCCCCAAAAGGGATGCCTGGCCTCAAACCTCCCTCAGCGGCCCTCGCACAGCCCCACTCGCATTGGGGCTGCGGGCTCGCCTAGCCGCGCAAGGGCTCAACATAGCGTCTTACGTCACTCTCAGCCAAAATCAGCCTTCACACCAAAAATTGTAAACGTCGAGCCCCTGCTCCCAGGCCAAAGGTGCCAGCCCCAAAACGGATGCCTGGCCTCAAACCTCCCTCAGCGGCCCTCGCACAGCCCCACTCGCATTGGGGCTGCGGGCTCGCCTAGCCGCGCAAGGGCCCAACATACCGTCTTACGTCACTCTCAGCCAAAATCAGCCTTCACACAAAAATTGTAAACGTCGAGCCCCTGCTCCCAGGCCAAAGGTGCCAGCCCCAAAAGGGATGCCTGGCCTCAAACCTCCCTCAGCGGCCCTCGCACAGCCCCACTCGCATTGGGGCTGCGGGCTCGCCTAGCCGCGCAAGGGCCCAACATAGCGCCTTACGTCACTCTCAGCCAAAATCAGCCTTCACACCAAAAATTGTAAACGTCGAGCCCCTGCTCCCAGGCCAAAGGTGCCAGCCCCAAAAGGGATGCCTGGCCTCAAACCTCCCTCAGCGGCCCTCGCACAGCCCCACTCGCATTGGGGCTGCGGGCTCGCCTAGCCGCGCAAGGGCCCAACATAGCGCCTTACGTCACTCTCAGCCAAAATCGCCCTTCACACAAAAATTGTAAACGTCGAGCCCCTGCTCCCAGGCCAAAGGTGCCAGCCCCAAAAGGGATGCCTGGCCTCAAACCTCCCTCAGCGGCCCTCGCACAGCCCCACTCGCATTGGGGCTGCGGGCTCGCCTAGCCGCGCAAGGGCTCAACATAGCGCCTTACGTCACTCTCAGCCAAAATCAGCCTTCACACTAAAAAATTGTAAACGTCGAGCCCCTGCTCCCAGGCCAAAGGTGCCAGCCCCAAAAGGGATGCCTGGCCTCAAACCTCCCTCAGCGGCCCTCGCACAGCCCCACTCGCATTGGGGCTGCGGGCTCGCCTAGCCGCGCAAGGGCCCAACATAGCGCCTTACGTCACTCTCTGCCAAAATCAGACTTCACACTAAAAAATTGTAAACGTCGAGCCCCTGCTCCCAGGCCAAAGGTGTCAGCCCCAAAAGGGATGCCTGGCCTCAAACCTCCCTCAGCGGCCCTCGCACAGCCCCACTCGCATTGGGGCTGCGGGCTCGCCTAGCCGCGCAAGGGCTCAACATAGCGTCTTACGTCACTCTCAGCCAAAATCAGCCTTCACACCAAAAATTGTAAACGTCGAGCCCCTGCTCCCAGGCCAAAGGTGCCAGCCCCAAAAGGGATGCCTGGCCTCAAACCTCCCTCAGCGGCCCTCGCACAGCCCCACTCGCATTGGGGCTGCGGGCTCGCCTAGCCGCGCAAGGGCTCAACATAGCGTCTTACGTCACTCTCAGCCAAAATCAGCCTTCACACCAAAAATTGTAAACGTCGAGCCCCTGCTCCCAGGCCAAAGGTGCCAGCCCCAAAAGGGATGCCTGGCCTCAAACCTCCCTCAGCGGCCCTCGCACAGCCCCACTCGCATTGGGGCTGCGGGCTCGCCTAGCCGCGCAAGGGCCCAACATAGCGCCTTACGTCACTCTCGGCCAAAATCAGCCTTCACACTAAAAAATTGTAAACGTCGAGCCCCTGCTCCCAGGCCAAAGGTGCCAGCCCCAAAAGGGATGCCTGGCCTCAAACCTCCCTCAGCGGCCCTCGCACAGCCCCACTCGCATTGGGGCTGCGGGCTCGCCTAGCCGCGCAAGGGCTCAACATAGCGTCTTACGTCACTCTCAGCCAAAATCAGCCTTCACACCAAAAATTGTAAACGTCGAGCCCCTGCTCCCAGGCCAAAGGTGCCAGCCCCAAAAGGGATGCCTGGCCTCAAACCTCCCTCAGCGGCCCTCGCACAGCCCCACTCGCATTGGGGCTGCGGGCTCGCCTAGCCGCGCAAGGGCCCAACATAGCGCCTTACGTCACTCCCAGCCAAAATCAGCCTTCACACTAAAAAATTGTAAACGTCGAGCCCCTGCTCCCAGGCCAAAGGTGCCAGCCCCAAAAGGGATGCCTGGCCTCAAACCTCCCTCAGCGGCCCTCGCACAGCCCCACTCGCATTGGGGCTGCGGGCTCGCCTAGCCGCGCAAGGGCTCAACATAGCGTCTTACGTCACTCTCAGCCAAAATCAGCCTTCACACCAAAAATTGTAAACGTCGAGCCCCTGCTCCCAGGCCAAAGGTGCCAGCCCCAAAAGGGATGCCTGGCCTCAAACCTCCCTCAGCGGCCCTCGCACAGCCCCACTCGCATTGGGGCTGCGGGCTCGCCTAGCCGCGCAAGGGCTCAACATAGCGCCTTACGTCACTCTCAGCCAAAATCAGCCTTCACCTAAAAAATTGTAAACGTCGAGCCCCTGCTCCCAGGCCAAAGGTGCCAGCCCCAAAAGGGATGCCTGGCCTCAAACCTCCCTCAGCGGCCCTCGCACAGCCCCACTCGCATTGGGGCTGCGGGCTCGCCTAGCCGCGCAAGGGCTCAACATAGCGTCTTACGTCACTCTCGGCCAAAATCAGCCTTCACACCAAAAATTGTAAACGTCGAGCCCCTGCTCCCAGGCCAAAGGTGCCAGCCCCAAAAGGGATGCCTGGCCTCAAACCTCCCTCAGCGGCCCTCGCACAGCCCCACTCGCATTGGGGCTGCGGGCTCGCCTAGCCGCGCAAGGGCTCAACATAGCGCCTTACGTCACTCTCAGCCAAAATCAGCCTTCACACTCAAAAATTGTAAACGTCGAGCCCCTGCTCCCAGGCCAAAGGTGCCAGCCCCAAAAGGGATGCCTGGCCTCAAACCTCCCTCAGCGGCCCTCGCACAGCCCCACTCGCATTGGGGCTGCGGGCTCGCCTAGCCGCGCAAGGGCTCAACATAGCGTCTTACGTCACTCTCAGCCAAAATCAGCCTTCACACTAAAAATTGTAAACGTCGAGCCCCTGCTCCCAGGCCAAAGGTGCCAGCCCCAAAAGGGATGCCTGGCCTCAAACCTCCCTCAGCGGCCCTCGCACAGCCCCACTCGCATTGGGGCTGCGGGCTCGCCTAGCCGCGCAAGGGCTCAACATACCGTCTTACGTCACTCTCAGCCAAAATCAGCCTTCACACCAAAAATTGTAAACGTCGAGCCCCTGCTCCCAGGCCAAAGGTGCCAGCCCCAAAAGGGATGCCTGGCCTCAAACCTCCCTCAGCGGCCCTCGCACAGCCCCACTCGCATTGGGGCTGCGGGCTCGCCTAGCCGCGCAAGGGCCCAACATAGCGTCTTACCTCACTCTCAGCCAAAATCAGCCTTCACACCAAAAATTGTAAACGTCGAGCCCCTGCTCCCAGGCCAAAGGTGCCAGCCCCAAAAGGGATGCCTGGCCTCAAACCTCCCTCAGCGGCCCTCGCACAGCCCCACTCGCATTGGGGCTGCGGGCTCGCCTAGCCGCGCAAGGGCCCAACATAGCGTCTTACGTCACTCTCGGCCAAAATCAGCCTTCACACCAAAAAATTGTAAACGTCGAGCCCCTGCTCCCAGGCCAAAGGTGCCAGCCCCAAAAGGGATGCCTGGCCTCAAACCTCCCTCAGCGGCCCTCGCACAGCCCCACTCGCATTGGGGCTGCGGGCTCGCCTAGCCGCGCAAGGGCTCAACATAGCGCCTTACGTCACTCCCAGCCAAAATCAGCCTTCACACTAAAAAATTGTAAACGTCGAGCCCCTGCTCCCAGGCCAAAGGTGCCAGCCCCAAAAGGGATGCCTGGCCTCAAACCTCCCTCAGCGGCCCTCGCACAGCCCCACTCGCATTGGGGCTGCGGGCTCGCCTAGCCGCGCAAGGGCCAACATAGCGCCTTACGTCACTCTCGGCCAAAATCAGCCTTCACACTAAAAAATTGTAAACGTCGAGCCCCTGCTCCCAGGCCAAAGGTGCCAGCCCCAAAAGGGATGCCTGGCCTCAAACCTCCCTCAGCGGCCCTCGCACAGCCCCACTCGCATTGGGGCTGCGGGCTCGCCTAGCCGCGCAAGGGCTCAACATACCGTCTTACGTCACTCTCAGCCAAAATCAGCCTTCACACTAAAAAATTGTAAACGTCGAGCCCCTGCTCCCAGGCCAAAGGTGCCAGCCCCAAAAGGGATGCCTGGCCTCAAACCTCCCTCAGCGGCCCTCGCACAGCCCCACTCGCATTGGGGCTGCGGGCTCGCCTAGCCGCGCAAGGGCTCAACATACCGTCTTACGTCACTCTCAGCCAAAATCAGCCTTCACACCAAAAATTGTAAACGTCGAGCCCCTGCTCCCAGGCCAAAGGTGCCAGCCCCAAAAGGGATGCCTGGCCTCAAACCTCCCTCAGCGGCCCTCGCACAGCCCCACTCGCATTGGGGCTGCGGGCTCGCCTAGCCGCGCAAGGGCTCAACATAGCGTCTTACGTCACTCTCAGCCAAAATCAGCCTTCACACCAAAAATTGTAAACGTCGAGCCCCTGCTCCCAGGCCAAAGGTGCCAGCCCCAAAAGGGATGCCTGGCCTCAAACCTCCCTCAGCGGCCCTCGCACAGCCCCACTCGCATTGGGGCTGCGGGCTCGCCTAGCCGCGCAAGGGCCCAACATAGCGCCTTACTTCACTCTCAGCCAAAATCAGCCTTCACACCAAAAATTGTAAACGTCGAGCCCCTGCTCCCAGGCCAAAGGTGCCAGCCCCAAAAGGGATGCCTGGCCTCAAACCTCCCTCAGCGGCCCTCGCACAGCCCCACTCGCATTGGGGCTGCGGGCTCGCCTAGCCGCGCAAGGGCTCAACATAGCGTCTTACGTCACTCTCAGCCAAAATCAGCCTTCACACCAAAAATTGTAAACGTCGAGCCCCTGCTCCCAGGCCAAAGGTGCCAGCCCCAAAAGGGATGCCTGGCCTCAAACCTCCCTCAGCGGCCCTCGCACAGCCCCACTCGCATTGGGGCTGCGGGCTCGCCTAGCCGCGCAAGGGCTCAACATAGCGACTTACCTCACTCTCAGCCAAAATCAGCCTTCACACCAAAAATTGTAAACGTCGAGCCCCTGCTCCCAGGCCAAAGGTGCCAGCCCCAAAAGGGATGCCTGGCCTCAAACCTCCCTCAGCGGCCCTCGCACAGCCCCACTCGCATTGGGGCTGCGGGCTCGCCTAGCCGCGCAAGGGCCCAACATACCGTCTTATGTCACTCTCGGCCAAAATCAGCCTTCACACCAAAAATTGTAAACGTCGAGCCCCTGCTCCCAGGCCAAAGGTGCCAGCCCCAAAAGGGATGCCTGGCCTCAAACCTCCCTCAGCGGCCCTCGCACAGCCCCACTCGCATTGGGGCTGCGGGCTCGCCTAGCCGCGCAAGGGCCCAACATAGCGCCTTACGTCACTCTCAGCCAAAATCAGCCTTCACACTAAAAAATTGTAAACGTCGAGCCCCTGCTCCCAGGCCAAAGGTGCCAGCCCCAAAAGGGATGCCTGGCCTCAAACCTCCCTCAGCGGCCCTCGCACAGCCCCACTCGCATTGGGGCTGCGGGCTCGCCTAGCCGCGCAAGGGCTCAACATACCGTCTTACGTCACTCTCAGCCAAAATCAGCCTTCACACTAAAAAATTGTAAACGTCGAGCCCCTGCTCCCAGGCCAAAGGTGCCAGCCCCAAAAGGGATGCCTGGCCTCAAACCTCCCTCAGCGGCCCTCGCACAGCCCCACTCGCATTGGGGCTGCGGGCTCGCCTAGCCGCGCAAGGGCTCAACATAGCGCCTTACGTCACTCTCAGCCAAAATCAGCCTTCACACCAAAAATTGTAAACGTCGAGCCCCTGCTCCCAGGCCAAAGGTGCCAGCCCCAAAAGGGATGCCTGGCCTCAAACCTCCCTCAGCGGCCCTCGCACAGCCCCACTCGCATTGGGGCTGCGGGCTCGCCTAGCCGCGCAAGGGCTCAACATAGCGCCTTATGTCACTCTCAGCCAAAATCAGCCTTCACGCCAAAAAAAATGTAAACGTCGAGCCCCTGCTCCCAGGCCAAAGGTGCCAGCCCCAAAACGGATGCCTGGCCTCAAACCTCCCTCAGCGGCCCTCGCACAGCCCCACTCGCATTGGGGCTGCGGGCTCGCCTAGCCGCGCAAGGGCTCAACATAGCGTCTTACGTCACTCTCAGCCAAAATCAGCCTTCACACTAAAAATTGTAAACGTCGAGCCCCTGCTCCCAGGCCAAAGGTGCCAGCCCCAAAAGGGATGCCTGGCCTCAAACCTCCCTCAGCGGCCCTCGCACAGCCCCACTCGCATTGGGGCTGCGGGCTCGCCTAGCCGCGCAAGGGCTCAACATACCATCTTACGTCACTCTCAGCCAAAATCAGCCTTCACACCAAAAATTGTAAACGTCGAGCCCCTGCTCCCAGGCCAAAGGTGCCAGCCCCAAAACGGATGCCTGGCCTCAAACCTCCCTCAGCGGCCCTCGCACAGCCCCACTCGCATTGGGGCTGCGGGCTCGCCTAGCCGCGCAAGGGCTCAACATAGCGTCTTACGTCACTCTCAGCCAAAATCAGCCTTCACACCAAAAATTGTAAACGTCGAGCCCCTGCTCCCAGGCCAAAGGTGCCAGCCCCAAAAGGGATGCCTGGCCTCAAACCTCCCTCAGCGGCCCTCGCACAGCCCCACTCGCATTGGGGCTGCGGGCTCGCCTAGCCGCGCAAGGGCCCAACATAGCGTCTTACGTCACTCTCAGCCAAAATCAGCCTTCACACCAAAAATTGTAAACGTCGAGCCCCTGCTCCCAGGCCAAAGGTGCCAGCCCCAAAAGGGATGCCTGGCCTCAAACCTCCCTCAGCGGCCCTCGCACAGCCCCACTCGCATTGGGGCTGCGGGCTCGCCTAGCCGCGCAAGGGCGCAACATAGCGCCTTACGTCACTCTCGGCCAAAATCAGCCTTCACACTAAAAAATTGTAAACGTCGAGCCCCTGCTCCCAGGCCAAAGGTGCCAGCCCCAAAAGGGATGCCTGGCCTCAAACCTCCCTCAGCGGCCCTCGCACAGCCCCACTCGCATTGGGGCTGCGGGCTCGCCTAGCCGCGCAAGGGCCCAACATAGCGCCTTACGTCACTCTCAGCCAAAATCAGCCTTCACACTAAAAAATTGTAAACGTCGAGCCCCTGCTCCCAGGCCAAAGGTGCCAGCCCCAAAAGGGATGCCTGGCCTCAAACCTCCCTCAGCGGCCCTCGCACAGCCCCACTCGCATTGGGGCTGCGGGCTCGCCTAGCCGCGCAAGGGCTCAACATACCGTCTTACGTCACTCTCAGCCAAAATCAGCCTTCACACCAAAAATTGTAAACGTCGAGCCCCTGCTCCCAGGCCAAAGGTGCCAGCCCCAAAATGGATGCCTGGCCTCAAACCTCCCTCAGCGGCCCTCGCACAGCCCCACTCGCATTGGGGCTGCGGGCTCGCCTAGCCGCGCAAGGGCCCAACATAGCGTCTTACGTCACTCTCAGCCAAAATCAGCCTTCACACAAAAATTGTAAACGTCGAGCCCCTGCTCCCAGGCCAAAGGTGCCAGCCCCAAAAGGGATGCCTGGCCTCAAACCTCCCTCAGCGGCCCTCGCACAGCCCCACTCGCATTGGGGCTGCGGGCTCGCCTAGCCGCGCAAGGGCCCAACATAGCGCCTTACGTCACTCTCGGCCAAAATCAGCCTTCACACTAAAAAATTGTAAACGTCGAGCCCCTGCTCCCAGGCCAAAGGTGCCAGCCCCAAAAGGGATGCCTGGCCTCAAACCTCCCTCAGCGGCCCTCGCACAGCCCCACTCGCATTGGGGCTGCGGGCTCGCCTAGCCGCGCAAGGGCTCAACATAGCGTCTTACGTCACTCTCAGCCAAAATCAGCCTTCACACCAAAAATTGTAAACGTCGAGCCCCTGCTCCCAGGCCAAAGGTGCCAGCCCCAAAAGGGATGCCTGGCCTCAAACCTCCCTCAGCGGCCCTCGCACAGCCCCACTCGCATTGGGGCTGCGGGCTCGCCTAGCCGCGCAAGGGCCCAACATAGCGCCTTACGTCACTCCCAGCCAAAATCAGCCTTCACACTAAAAAATTGTAAACGTCGAGCCCCTGCTCCCAGGCCAAAGGTGCCAGCCCCAAAAGGGATGCCTGGCCTCAAACCTCCCTCAGCGGCCCTCGCACAGCCCCACTCGCATTGGGGCTGCGGGCTCGCCTAGCCGCGCAAGGGCTCAACATAGCGTCTTACGTCACTCTCAGCCAAAATCAGCCTTCACACCAAAAATTGTAAACGTCGAGCCCCTGCTCCCAGGCCAAAGGTGCCAGCCCCAAAAGGGATGCCTGGCCTCAAACCTCCCTCAGCGGCCCTCGCACAGCCCCACTCGCATTGGGGCTGCGGGCTCGCCTAGCCGCGCAAGGGCTCAACATAGCGTCTTACGTCACTCTCAGCCAAAATCAGCCTTCACTCCAAAAATTGTAAACGTCGAGCCCCTGCTCCCAGGCCAAAGGTGCCAGCCCCAAAAGGGATGCCTGGCCTCAAACCTCCCTCAGCGGCCCTCGCACAGCCCCACTCGCATTGGGGCTGCGGGCTCGCCTAGCCGCGCAAGGGCTCAACATAGCGTCTTACGTCACTCTCAGCCAAAAGCAGCCTTCACACTAAAAAATTGTAAACGTCGAGCCCCTGCTCCCAGGCCAAAGGTGCCAGCCCCAAAAGGGATGCCTGGCCTCAAACCTCCCTCAGCGGCCCTCGCACAGCCCCACTCGCATTGGGGCTGCGGGCTCGCCTAGCCGCGCAAGGGCCCAACATAGCGCCTTACGTCACTCTCAGCCAAAATCAGCCTTCACACAAAAAATTGTAAACGTCGAGCCCCTGCTCCCAGGCCAAAGGTGCCAGCCCCAAAAGGGATGCCTGGCCTCAAACCTCCCTCAGCGGCCCTCGCACAGCCCCACTCGCATTGGGGCTGCGGGCTCGCCTAGCCGCGCAAGGGCCCAACATAGCGCCTTACGTCACTCTCAGCCAAAATCAGCCTTCACACTAAAAAATTGTAAACGTCGAGCCCCTGCTCCCAGGCCAAAGGTGCCAGCCCCAAAAGGGATGCCTGGCCTCAAACCTCCCTCAGCGGCCCTCGCACAGCCCCACTCGCATTGGGGCTGCGGGCTCGCCTAGCCGCGCAAGGGCACAACATAGCGACTTACGTCACTCTCAGCCAAAATCAGCCTTCACACCAAAAATTGTAAACGTCGAGCCCCTGCTCCCAGGCCAAAGGTGCCAGCCCCAAAAGGGATGCCTGGCCTCAAACCTCCCTCAGCGGCCCTCGCACAGCCCCACTCGCATTGGGGCTGCGGGCTCGCCTAGCCGCGCAAGGGCTCAACATAGCGCCTTACGTCACTCACAGCCAAAATCAGCCTTCACCTAAAAATTGTAAACGTCGAGCCCCTGCTCCCAGGCCAAAGGTGCCAGCCCCAAAAGGGATGCCTGGCCTCAAACCTCCCTCAGCGGCCCTCGCACAGCCCCACTCGCATTGGGGCTGCGGGCTCGCCTAGCCGCGCAAGGGCTCAACATACCGTCTTACGTCACTCCCAGCCAAAATCAGCCTTCACACCAAAAATTGTAAACGTCGAGCCCCTGCTCCCAGGCCAAAGGTGCCAGCCCCAAAAGGGATGCCTGGCCTCAAACCTCCCTCAGCGGCCCTCGCACAGCCCCACTCGCATTGGGGCTGCGGGCTCGCCTAGCCGCGCAAGGGCTCAACATAGCGTCTTACGTCACTCTCAGCCAAAATCAGCCTTCACACTAAAAATTGTAAACGTCGAGCCCCTGCTCCCAGGCCAAAGGTGCCAGCCCCAAAAGGGATGCCTGGCCTCAAACCTCCCTCAGCGGCCCTCGCACAGCCCCACTCGCATTGGGGCTGCGGGCTCGCCTAGCCGCGCAAGGGCTCAACATAGCGTCTTACGTCACTCTCAGCCAAAATCAGCCTTCACACCAAAAATTGTAAACGTCGAGCCCCTGCTCCCAGGCCAAAGGTGCCAGCCCCAAAAGGGATGCCTGGCCTCAAACCTCCCTCAGCGGCCCTCGCACAGCCCCACTCGCATTGGGGCTGCGGGCTCGCCTAGCCGCGCAAGGGCTCAACATAGCGCCTTACGTCACTCTCAGCCAAAATCAGCCTTCACACTAAAAATTGTAAACGTCGAGCCCCTGCTCCCAGGCCAAAGGTGCCAGCCCCAAAAGGGATGCCTGGCCTCAAACCTCCCTCAGCGGCCCTCGCACAGCCCCACTCGCATTGGGGCTGCGGGCTCGCCTAGCCGCGCAAGGGCCAACATAGCGTCTTACTCACTCTCAGCCAAAATCAGCCTTCACACTAAAAAATTGTAAACGTCGAGCCCCTGCTCCCAGGCCAAAGGTGCCAGCCCCAAAAGGGATGCCTGGCCTCAAACCTCCCTCAGCGGCCCTCGCACAGCCCCACTCGCATTGGGGCTGCGGGCTCGCCTAGCCGCGCAAGGGCTCAACATAGCGTCTTACGTCACTCTCAGCCAAAATCAGCCTTCACACCAAAAATTGTAAACGTCGAGCCCCTGCTCCCAGGCCAAAGGTGCCAGCCCCAAAAGGGATGCCTGGCCTCAAACCTCCCTCAGCGGCCCTCGCACAGCCCCACTCGCATTGGGGCTGCGGGCTCGCCTAGCCGCGCAAGGGCTCAACATAGCGCCTTACGTCACTCTCAGCCAAAATCAGCCTTCACACCAAAAATTGTAAACGTCGAGCCCCTGCTCCCAGGCCAAAGGTGCCAGCCCCAAAACGGATGCCTGGCCTCAAACCTCCCTCAGCGGCCCTCGCACAGCCCCACTCGCATTGGGGCTGCGGGCTCGCCTAGCCGCGCAAGGGCTCAACATAGCGTCTTACGTCACTCTCAGCCAAAATCAGCCTTCACACCAAAAATTGTAAACGTCGAGCCCCTGCTCCCAGGCCAAAGGTGCCAGCCCAAAAAGGGATGCCTGGCCTCAAACCTCCCTCAGCGGCCCTCGCACAGCCCCACTCGCATTGGGGCTGCGGGCTCGCCTAGCCGCGCAAGGGCTCAACATAGCGCCTTACGTCACTCTCAGCCAAAATCAGCCTTCACCCTCCAAAAATTGTAAACGTCGAGCCCCTGCTCCCAGGCCAAAGGTGCCAGCCCCAAAAGGGATGCCTGGCCTCAAACCTCCCTCAGCGGCCCTCGCACAGCCCCACTCGCATTGGGGCTGCGGGCTCGCCTAGCCGCGCAAGGGCCAACATAGCGTCTTACGTCACTCTCAGCCAAAATCAGCCTTCACACCAAAAATTGTAAACGTCGAGCCCCTGCTCCCAGGCCAAAGGTGCCAGCCCCAAAAGGGATGCCTGGCCTCAAACCTCCCTCAGCGGCCCTCGCACAGCCCCACTCGCATTGGGGCTGCGGGCTCGCCTAGCCGCGCAAGGGCTCAACATAGCGACTTACCTCACTCTCAGCCAAAATCAGCCTTCACACTAAAAAATTGTAAACGTCGAGCCCCTGCTCCCAGGCCAAAGGTGCCAGCCCCAAAAGGGATGCCTGGCCTCAAACCTCCCTCAGCGGCCCTCGCACAGCCCCACTCGCATTGGGGCTGCGGGCTCGCCTAGCCGCGCAAGGGCTCAACATAGCGTCTTACGTCACTCTCAGCCAAAATCAGCCTTCACACCAAAAATTGTAAACGTCGAGCCCCTGCTCCCAGGCCAAAGGTGCCAGCCCCAAAAGGGATGCCTGGCCTCAAACCTCCCTCAGCGGCCCTCGCACAGCCCCACTCGCATTGGGGCTGCGGGCTCGCCTAGCCGCGCAAGGGCTCAACATAGTCTTACGTCACTCTCAGCCAAAATCAGCCTTCACACCAAAAATTGTAAACGTCGAGCCCCTGCTCCCAGGCCAAAGGTGCCAGCCCCAAAAGGGATGCCTGGCCTCAAACCTCCCTCAGCGGCCCTCGCACAGCCCCACTCGCATTGGGGCTGCGGGCTCGCCTAGCCGCGCAAGGGCTCAACATAGCGTCTTACGTCACTCTCAGCCAAAATCAGCCTTCACACCAAAAATTGTAAACGTCGAGCCCCTGCTCCCAGGCCAAAGGTGCCAGCCCCAAAAGGGATGCCTGGCCTCAAACCTCCCTCAGCGGCCCTCGCACAGCCCCACTCGCATTGGGGCTGCGGGCTCGCCTAGCCGCGCAAGGGCTCAACATAGCGTCTTACGTCACTCTCAGCCAAAATCAGCCTTCACACCAAAAATTGTAAACGTCGAGCCCCTGCTCCCAGGCCAAAGGTGCCAGCCCCAAAAGGGATGCCTGGCCTCAAACCTCCCTCAGCGGCCCTCGCACAGCCCCACTCGCATTGGGGCTGCGGGCTCGCCTAGCCGCGCAAGGGCCCAACATAGCGCCTTACGTCACTCCCAGCCAAAATCAGCCTTCAAACTAAAAAATTGTAAACGTCGAGCCCCTGCTCCCAGGCCAAAGGTGCCAGCCCCAAAAGGGATGCCTGGCCTCAAACCTCCCTCAGCGGCCCTCGCACAGCCCCACTCGCATTGGGGCTGCGGGCTCGCCTAGCCGCGCAAGGGCCAACATAGCGCCTTACGTCACTCTCAGCCAAAATCAGCCTTCACACACCAAAAATTGTAAACGTCGAGCCCCTGCTCCCAGGCCAAAGGTGCCAGCCCCAAAAGGGATGCCTGGCCTCAAACCTCCCTCAGCGGCCCTCGCACAGCCCCACTCGCATTGGGGCTGCGGGCTCGCCTAGCCGCGCAAGGGCCCAACATAGCGCCTTACCTCACTCTCAGCCAAAATCAGCGTTCACACTAAAAAATTGTAAACGTCGAGCCCCTGCTCCCAGGCCAAAGGTGCCAGCCCCAAAAGGGATGCCTGGCCTCAAACCTCCCTCAGCGGCCCTCGCACAGCCCCACTCGCATTGGGGCTGCGGGCTCGCCTAGCCGCGCAAGGGCTCAACATATCGTCTTACGTCACTCTCAGCCAAAATCAGCCTTCACACCAAAAATTGTAAACGTCGAGCCCCTGCTCCCAGGCCAAAGGTGCCAGCCCCAAAAGGGATGCCTGGCCTCAAACCTCCCTCAGCGGCCCTCGCACAGCCCCACTCGCATTGGGGCTGCGGGCTCGCCTAGCCGCGCAAGGGCTCAACATACCGTCTTACGTCACTCTCAGCCAAAATCAGCCTTCACACCAAAAATTGTAAACGTCGAGCCCCTGCTCCCAGGCCAAAGGTGCCAGCCCCAAAAGGGATGCCTGGCCTCAAACCTCCCTCAGCGGCCCTCGCACAGCCCCACTCGCATTGGGGCTGCGGGCTCGCCTAGCCGCGCAAGGGCTCAACATAGCGTCTTACGTCACTCTCAGCCAAAATCAGCCTTCACACTAAAAATTGTAAACGTCGAGCCCCTGCTCCCAGGCCAAAGGTGCCAGCCCCAAAAGGGATGCCTGGCCTCAAACCTCCCTCAGCGGCCCTCGCACAGCCCCACTCGCATTGGGGCTGCGGGCTCGCCTAGCCGCGCAAGGGCCCAACATACCGTCTTACGTCACTCTCGGCCAAAATCAGCCTTCACACTAAAAAATTGTAAACGTCGAGCCCCTGCTCCCAGGCCAAAGGTGCCAGCCCCAAAAGGGATGCCTGGCCTCAAACCTCCCTCAGCGGCCCTCGCACAGCCCCACTCGCATTGGGGCTGCGGGCTCGCCTAGCCGCGCAAGGGCTCAACATACCGTCTTACGTCACTCTCAGCCAAAATCAGCCTTCACACCAAAAATTGTAAACGTCGAGCCCCTGCTCCCAGGCCAAAGGTGCCAGCCCCAAAAGGGATGCCTGGCCTCAAACCTCCCTCAGCGGCCCTCGCACAGCCCCACTCGCATTGGGGCTGCGGGCTCGCCTAGCCGCGCAAGGGCTCAACATAGCGTCTTACGTCACTCTCAGCCAAAATCAGCCTTCACACTAAAAATTGTAAACGTCGAGCCCCTGCTCCCAGGCCAAAGGTGCCAGCCCCAAAAGGGATGCCTGGCCTCAAACCTCCCTCAGCGGCCCTCGCACAGCCCCACTCGCATTGGGGCTGCGGGCTCGCCTAGCCGCGCAAGGGCTCAACATACCGACTTACGTCACTCTCAGCCAAAATCAGCCTTCACACCAAAAATTGTAAACGTCGAGCCCCTGCTCCCAGGCCAAAGGTGCCAGCCCCAAAAGGGATGCCTGGCCTCAAACCTCCCTCAGCGGCCCTCGCACAGCCCCACTCGCATTGGGGCTGCGGGCTCGCCTAGCCGCGCAAGGGCTCAACATAGCGCCTTACCTCATTCTCGGCCAAAATCAGACTTCACACTAAAAAATTGTAAACGTCGAGCCCCTGCTCCCAGGCCAAAGGTGCCAGCCCCAAAAGGGATGCCTGGCCTCAAACCTCCCTCAGCGGCCCTCGCACAGCCCCACTCGCATTGGGGCTGCGGGCTCGCCTAGCCGCGCAAGGGCTCAACATACCGTCTTACGTCACTCTCAGCCAAAATCAGCCTTCACACTAAAAAATTGTAAACGTCGAGCCCCTGCTCCCAGGCCAAAGGTGCCAGCCCCAAAAGGGATGCCTGGCCTCAAACCTCCCTCAGCGGCCCTCGCACAGCCCCACTCGCATTGGGGCTGCGGGCTCGCCTAGCCGCGCAAGGGCTCAACATAGCGTCTTACGTCACTCTCAGCCAAAATCAGCCTTCACACCAAAAATTGTAAACGTCGAGCCCCTGCTCCCAGGCCAAAGGTGCCAGCCCCAAAAGGGATGCCTGGCCTCAAACCTCCCTCAGCGGCCCTCGCACAGCCCCACTCGCATTGGGGCTGCGGGCTCGCCTAGCCGCGCAAGGGCTCAACATAGTGCCTTATGTCACTCTCGGCCAAAATCAGCCTTCACACCAAAAATTGTAAACGTCGAGCCCCTGCTCCCAGGCCAAAGGTGCCAGCCCCAAAAGGGATGCCTGGCCTCAAACCTCCCTCAGCGGCCCTCGCACAGCCCCACTCGCATTGGGGCTGCGGGCTCGCCTAGCCGCGCAAGGGCTCAACATAGCGCCTTACGTCACTCTCAGCCAAAATCAGCCTTCACCAAAAATTGTAAACGTCGAGCCCCTGCTCCCAGGCCAAAGGTGCCAGCCCCAAAAGGGATGCCTGGCCTCAAACCTCCCTCAGCGGCCCTCGCACAGCCCCACTCGCATTGGGGCTGCGGGCTCGCCTAGCCGCGCAAGGGCTCAACATAGCGTCTTACGTCACTCTCAGCCAAAATCAGCCTTCACACCAAAAATTGTAAACGTCGAGCCCCTGCTCCCAGGCCAAAGGTGCCAGCCCCAAAAGGGATGCCTGGCCTCAAACCTCCCTCAGCGGCCCTCGCACAGCCCCACTCGCATTGGGGCTGCGGGCTCGCCTAGCCGCGCAAGGGCTCAACATAGCGCCTTACGTCACTCTCAGCCAAAATCAGCCTTCACACCAAAAATTGTAAACGTCGAGCCCCTGCTCCCAGGCCAAAGGTGCCAGCCCCAAAAGGGATGCCTGGCCTCAAACCTCCCTCAGCGGCCCTCGCACAGCCCCACTCGCATTGGGGCTGCGGGCTCGCCTAGCCGCGCAAGGGCTCAACATAGCGTCTTACGTCACTCTCAGCCAAAATCAGCCTTCACACCAAAAATTGTAAACGTCGAGCCCCTGCTCCCAGGCCAAAGGTGCCAGCCCCAAAAGGGATGCCTGGCCTCAAACCTCCCTCAGCGGCCCTCGCACAGCCCCACTCGCATTGGGGCTGCGGGCTCGCCTAGCCGCGCATGGGCTCAACATACCGTCTTACGTCACTCTCAGCCAAAAGCAGCCTTCACACCAAAAATTGTAAACGTCGAGCCCCTGCTCCCAGGCCAAAGGTGCCAGCCCCAAAAGGGATGCCTGGCCTCAAACCTCCCTCAGCGGCCCTCGCACAGCCCCACTCGCATTGGGGCTGCGGGCTCGCCTAGCCGCGCAAGGGCCCAACATAGCGCCTTACCTCACTCTCAGCCAAAATCACCCTTCACACTAAAAAATTGTAAACGTCGAGCCCCTGCTCCCAGGCCAAAGGTGCCAGCCCCAAAAGGGATGCCTGGCCTCAAACCTCCCTCAGCGGCCCTCGCACAGCCCCACTCGCATTGGGGCTGCGGGCTCGCCTAGCCGCGCAAGGGCTCAACATAGCGCCTTACGTCACTCTCAGCCAAAATCAGCCTTCACGCCAAAAATTGTAAACGTCGAGCCCCTGCTCCCAGGCCAAAGGTGCCAGCCCCAAAAGGGATGCCTGGCCTCAAACCTCCCTCAGCGGCCCTCGCACAGCCCCACTCGCATTGGGGCTGCGGGCTCGCCTAGCCGCGCAAGGGCTCAACATAGCGCCTTACGTCACTCTCAGCCAAAATCAGCCTTCACACTAAAAAATTGTAAACGTCGAGCCCCTGCTCCCAGGCCAAAGGTGCCAGCCCCAAAAGGGATGCCTGGCCTCAAACCTCCCTCAGCGGCCCTCGCACAGCCCCACTCGCATTGGGGCTGCGGGCTCGCCTAGCCGCGCAAGGGCTCAACATAGCGTCTTACGTCACTCTCAGCCAAAATCAGCCTTCACACCAAAAATTGTAAACGTCGAGCCCCTGCTCCCAGGCCAAAGGTGCCAGCCCCAAAAGGGATGCCTGGCCTCAAACCTCCCTCAGCGGCCCTCGCACAGCCCCACTCGCATTGGGGCTGCGGGCTCGCCTAGCCGCGCAAGGGCTCAACATAGCGTCTTACCTCACTCTCAGCCAAAATCAGCCTTCACACTAAAAAATTGTAAACGTCGAGCCCCTGCTCCCAGGCCAAAGGTGCCAGCCCCAAAAGGGATGCCTGGCCTCAAACCTCCCTCAGCGGCCCTCGCACAGCCCCACTCGCATTGGGGCTGCGGGCTCGCCTAGCCGCGCAAGGGCTCAACATAGCGCCTTACGTCACTCTCAGCCAAAATCAGCCTTCACACCAAAAATTGTAAACGTCGAGCCCCTGCTCCCAGGCCAAAGGTGCCAGCCCCAAAAGGGATGCCTGGCCTCAAACCTCCCTCAGCGGCCCTCGCACAGCCCCACTCGCATTGGGGCTGCGGGCTCGCCTAGCCGCGCAAGGGCTCAACATAGCGCCTTACCTCACTCTCGGCCAAAATCAGCCTTCACACTAAAAAATTGTAAACGTCGAGCCCCTGCTCCCAGGCCAAAGGTGCCAGCCCCAAAAGGGATGCCTGGCCTCAAACCTCCCTCAGCGGCCCTCGCACAGCCCCACTCGCATTGGGGCTGCGGGCTCGCCTAGCCGCGCAAGGGCTCAACATAGCGTCTTACGTCACTCTCAGCCAAAATCAGCCTTCACACCAAAAATTGTAAACGTCGAGCCCCTGCTCCCAGGCCAAAGGTGCCAGCCCCAAAAGGGATGCCTGGCCTCAAACCTCCCTCAGCGGCCCTCGCACAGCCCCACTCGCATTGGGGCTGCGGGCTCGCCTAGCCGCGCAAGGGCTCAACATAGCGCCTTACGTCACTCTCAGCCAAAATCAGCCTTCACGCCAAAAAAAATGTAAACGTCGAGCCCCTGCTCCCAGGCCAAAGGTGCCAGCCCCAAAAGGGATGCCTGGCCTCAAACCTCCCTCAGCGGCCCTCGCACAGCCCCACTCGCATTGGGGCTGCGGGCTCGCCTAGCCGCGCAAGGGCTCAACATAGCGCCTTACGTCACTCTCAGCCAAAATCGCCCTTCACACCAAAAATTGTAAACGTCGAGCCCCTGCTCCCAGGCCAAAGGTGCCAGCCCCAAAAGGGATGCCTGGCCTCAAACCTCCCTCAGCGGCCCTCGCACAGCCCCACTCGCATTGGGGCTGCGGGCTCGCCTAGCCGCGCAAGGGCTCAACATATCGTCTTACGTCACTCTCAGCCAAAATCAGCCTTCACACCAAAAATTGTAAACGTCGAGCCCCTGCTCCCAGGCCAAAGGTGCCAGCCCCAAAAGGGATGCCTGGCCTCAAACCTCCCTCAGCGGCCCTCGCACAGCCCCACTCGCATTGGGGCTGCGGGCTCGCCTAGCCGCGCAAGGGCTCAACATAGCGTCTTACGTCACTCTCAGCCAAAATCAGCCTTCACACCAAAAATTGTAAACGTCGAGCCCCTGCTCCCAGGCCAAAGGTGCCAGCCCCAAAAGGGATGCCTGGCCTCAAACCTCCCTCAGCGGCCCTCGCACAGCCCCACTCGCATTGGGGCTGCGGGCTCGCCTAGCCGCGCAAGGGCTCAACATAGCGCCTTACGTCACTCTCAGCCAAAATCAGCCTTCACGCCAAAAAAATTGTAAACGTCGAGCCCCTGCTCCCAGGCCAAAGGTGCCAGCCCCAAAAGGGATGCCTGGCCTCAAACCTCCCTCAGCGGCCCTCGCACAGCCCCACTCGCATTGGGGCTGCGGGCTCGCCTAGCCGCGCAAGGGCTCAACATAGCGTCTTACGTCACTCTCAGCCAAAATCAGCCTTCACACCAAAAATTGTAAACGTCGAGCCCCTGCTCCCAGGCCAAAGGTGCCAGCCCCAAAAGGGATGCCTGGCCTCAAACCTCCCTCAGCGGCCCTCGCACAGCCCCACTCGCATTGGGGCTGCGGGCTCGCCTAGCCGCGCAAGGGCTCAACATAGCGTCTTACGTCACTCTCAGCCAAAATCAGCCTTCACACCAAAAATTGTAAACGTCGAGCCCCTGCTCCCAGGCCAAAGGTGCCAGCCCCAAAAGGGATGCCTGGCCTCAAACCTCCCTCAGCGGCCCTCGCACAGCCCCACTCGCATTGGGGCTGCGGGCTCGCCTAGCCGCGCAAGGGCCCAACATAGCGCCTTACGTCACTCTCGGCCAAAATCAGCCTTCACACTAAAAAATTGTAAACGTCGAGCCCCTGCTCCCAGGCCAAAGGTGCCAGCCCCAAAAGGGATGCCTGGCCTCAAACCTCCCTCAGCGGCCCTCGCACAGCCCCACTCGCATTGGGGCTGCGGGCTCGCCTAGCCGCGCAAGGGCTCAACATATCGTCTTACGTCAGTCTCAGCCAAAATCAGCCTTCACACCAAAAATTGTAAACGTCGAGCCCCTGCTCCCAGGCCAAAGGTGCCAGCCCCAAAAGGGATGCCTGGCCTCAAACCTCCCTCAGCGGCCCTCGCACAGCCCCACTCGCATTGGGGCTGCGGGCTCGCCTAGCCGCGCAAGGGCCCAACATAGCGTCTTACGTCACTCTCAGCCAAAATCAGCCTTCACACTAAAAAATTGTAAACGTCGAGCCCCTGCTCCCAGGCCAAAGGTGCCAGCCCCAAAAGGGATGCCTGGCCTCAAACCTCCCACAGCGGCCCTCGCACAGCCCCACTCGCATTGGGGCTGCGGGCTCGCCTAGCCGCGCAAGGGCTCAACATAGCGTCTTACGTCACTCTCAGCCAAAATCAGCCTTCACACCAAAAATTGTAAACGTCGAGCCCCTGCTCCCAGGCCAAAGGTGCCAGCCCCAAAAGGGATGCCTGGCCTCAAACCTCCCTCAGCGGCCCTCGCACAGCCCCACTCGCATTGGGGCTGCGGGCTCGCCTAGCCGCGCAAGGGCCCAACATAGCGCCTTACGTCACTCTCAGCCAAAATCAGCCTTCACACCAAAAATTGTAAACGTCGAGCCCCTGCTCCCAGGCCAAAGGTGCCAGCCCCAAAAGGGATGCCTGGCCTCAAACCTCCCTCAGCGGCCCTCGCACAGCCCCACTCGCACTGGGGCTGCGGGCTCGCCTAGCCGCGCAAGGGCTCAACATACCGTCTTACGTCACTCTCAGCCAAAATCAGACTTCACACTAAAAAATTGTAAACGTCGAGCCCCTGCTCCCAGGCCAAAGGTGCCAGCCCCAAAAGGGATGCCTGGCCTCAAACCTCCCTCAGCGGCCCTCGCACAGCCCCACTCGCATTGGGGCTGCGGGCTCGCCTAGCCGCGCAAGGGCTCAACATTGTGCCTTACGTCACTCTCGGCCAAAATCAGCCTTCACACCAAAAATTGTAAACGTCGAGCCCCTGCTCCCAGGCCAAAGGTGCCAGCCCCAAAAGGGATGCCTGGCCTCAAACCTCCCTCAGCGGCCCTCGCACAGCCCCACTCGCATTGGGGCTGCGGGCTCGCCTAGCCGCGCAAGGGCTCAACATATCGTCTTACGTCACTCTCAGCCAAAATCAGCCTTCACACCAAAAATTGTAAACGTCGAGCCCCTGCTCCCAGGCCAAAGGTGCCAGCCCCAAAAGGGATGCCTGGCCTCAAACCTCCCTCAGCGGCCCTCGCACAGCCCCACTCGCATTGGGGCTGCGGGCTCGCCTAGCCGCGCAAGGGCTCAACATAGCGTCTTACGTCACTCTCAGCCAAAATCAGCCTTCACACCAAAAATTGTAAACGTCGAGCCCCTGCTCCCAGGCCAAAGGTGCCAGCCCCAAAAGGGATGCCTGGCCTCAAACCTCCCTCAGCGGCCCTCGCACAGCCCCACTCGCATTGGGGCTGCGGGCTCGCCTAGCCGCGCAAGGGCCCAACATACCGTCTTACGTCACTCTCGGCCAAAATCAGCCTTCACACCAAAAATTGTAAACGTCGAGCCCCTGCTCCCAGGCCAAAGGTGCCAGCCCCAAAAGGGATGCCTGGCCTCAAACCTCCCTCAGCGGCCCTCGCACAGCCCCACTCGCATTGGGGCTGCGGGCTCGCCTAGCCGCGCAAGGGCCCAACATAGCGCCTTACCTCATTCTCGGCCAAAATCAGCCTTCACACTAAAAATTGTAAACGTCGAGCCCCTGCTCCCAGGCCAAAGGTGCCAGCCCCAAAAGGGATGCCTGGCCTCAAACCTCCCTCAGCGGCCCTCGCACAGCCCCACTCGCATTGGGGCTGCGGGCTCGCCTAGCCGCGCAAGGGCCAACATAGCGCCTTACGTCACTCTCAGCCAAAATCAGCCTTCACACTAAAAAATTGTAAACGTCGAGCCCCTGCTCCCAGGCCAAAGGTGCCAGCCCCAAAAGGGATGCCTGGCCTCAAACCTCCCTCAGCGGCCCTCGCACAGCCCCACTCGCATTGGGGCTGCGGGCTCGCCTAGCCGCGCAAGGGCTCAACATACCGTCTTACGTCACTCTCAGCCAAAATCAGCCTTCACACCAAAAATTGTAAACGTCGAGCCCCTGCTCCCAGGCCAAAGGTGCCAGCCCCAAAAGGGATGCCTGGCCTCAAACCTCCCTCAGCGGCCCTCGCACAGCCCCACTCGCATTGGGGCTGCGGGCTCGCCTAGCCGCGCAAGGGCCCAACATAGCGCCTTACGTCACTCTCGGCCAAAATCAGCCTTCACACTAAAAAATTGTAAACGTCGAGCCCCTGCTCCCAGGCCAAAGGTGCCAGCCCCAAAAGGGATGCCTGGCCTCAAACCTCCCACAGCGGCCCTCGCACAGCCCCACTCGCATTGGGGCTGCGGGCTCGCCTAGCCGCGCAAGGGCTCAACATAGCGTCTTACCTCACTCTCAGCCAAAATCAGCCTTCACCGTCCAAAATTGTAAACGTCGAGCCCCTGCTCCCAGGCCAAAGGTGCCAGCCCCAAAACGGATGCCTGGCCTCAAACCTCCCTCAGCGGCCCTCGCACAGCCCCACTCGCATTGGGGCTGCGGGCTCGCCTAGCCGCGCAAGGGCCCAACATAGCGCCTTACGTCACTCTCGGCCAAAATCAGCCTTCACACTAAAAAATTGTAAACGTCGAGCCCCTGCTCCCAGGCCAAAGGTGCCAGCCCCAAAAGGGATGCCTGGCCTCAAACCTCCCTCAGCGGCCCTCGCACAGCCCCACTCGCATTGGGGCTGCGGGCTCGCCTAGCCGCGCAAGGGCTCAACATAGCGTCTTACGTCACTCTCGGCCAAAATCAGCCTTCACACCAAAAATTGTAAACGTCGAGCCCCTGCTCCCAGGCCAAAGGTGCCAGCCCCAAAAGGGATGCCTGGCCTCAAACCTCCCTCAGCGGCCCTCGCACAGCCCCACTCGCATTGGGGCTGCGGGCTCGCCTAGCCGCGCAAGGGCTCAACATAGCGTCTTACGTCACTCTCGGCCAAAATCAGCCTTCACACCAAAAATTGTAAACGTCGAGCCCCTGCTCCCAGGCCAAAGGTGCCAGCCCCAAAAGGGATGCCTGGCCTCAAACCTCCCTCAGCGGCCCTCGCACAGCCCCACTCGCATTGGGGCTGCGGGCTCGCCTAGCCGCGCAAGGGCCAACATAGCGCCTTACGTCACTCTCAGCCAAAATCAGCCTTCACACCAAAAATTGTAAACGTCGAGCCCCTGCTCCCAGGCCAAAGGTGCCAGCCCCAAAAGGGATGCCTGGCCTCAAACCTCCCTCAGCGGCCCTCGCACAGCCCCACTCGCATTGGGGCTGCGGGCTCGCCTAGCCGCGCAAGGGCTCAACATAGCGTCTTACGTCACTCTCGGCCAAAATCAGCCTTCACACTAAAAAATTGTAAACGTCGAGCCCCTGCTCCCAGGCCAAAGGTGCCAGCCCCAAAAGGGATGCCTGGCCTCAAACCTCCCTCAGCGGCCCTCGCACAGCCCCACTCGCATTGGGGCTGCGGGCTCGCCTAGCCGCGCAAGGGCTCAACATAGCGTCTTACGTCACTCTCAGCCAAAATCAGCCTTCACACCAAAAATTGTAAACGTCGAGCCCCTGCTCCCAGGCCAAAGGTGCCAGCCCCAAAAGGGATGCCTGGCCTCAAACCTCCCTCAGCGGCCCTCGCACAGCCCCACTCGCATTGGGGCTGCGGGCTCGCCTAGCCGCGCAAGGGCTCAACATAGCGTCTTACGTCACTCTCAGCCAAAATCAGCCTTCACACCAAAAATTGTAAACGTCGAGCCCCTGCTCCCAGGCCAAAGGTGCCAGCCCCAAAACGGATGCCTGGCCTCAAACCTCCCTCAGCGGCCCTCGCACAGCCCCACTCGCATTGGGGCTGCGGGCTCGCCTAGCCGCGCAAGGGCCCAACATAGCGCCTTACGTCACTCTCGGCCAAAATCAGACTTCACACTAAAAAATTGTAAACGTCGAGCCCCTGCTCCCAGGCCAAAGGTGCCAGCCCCAAAAGGGATGCCTGGCCTCAAACCTCCCTCAGCGGCCCTCGCACAGCCCCACTCGCATTGGGGCTGCGGGCTCGCCTAGCCGCGCAAGGGCTCAACATAGCGTCTTACCTCACTCTCAGCCAAAATCAGCCTTCACACTAAAAATTTTAAACGTCGAGCCCCTGCTCCCAGGCCAAAGGTGCCAGCCCCAAAAGGGATGCCTGGCCTCAAACCTCCCTCAGCGGCCCTCGCACAGCCCCACTCGCATTGGGGCTGCGGGCTCGCCTAGCCGCGCAAGGGCCCAACATAGCGCCTTACGTCACTCTCAGCCAAAATCAGCCTTCACACCAAAAATTGTAAACGTCGAGCCCCTGCTCCCAGGCCAAAGGTGCCAGCCCCAAAAGGGATGCCTGGCCTCAAACCTCCCTCAGCGGCCCTCGCACAGCCCCACTCGCATTGGGGCTGCGGGCTCGCCTAGCCGCGCAAGGGCCCAACATAGCGCCTTACCTCATTCTCGGCCAAAATCAGCCTTCACACTAAAAATTGTAAACGTCGAGCCCCTGCTCCCAGGCCAAAGGTGCCAGCCCCAAAAGGGATGCCTGGCCTCAAACCTCCCTCAGCGGCCCTCGCACAGCCCCACTCGCATTGGGGCTGCGGGCTCGCCTAGCCGCGCAAGGGCTCAACATAGCGTCTTACGTCACTCTCAGCCAAAATCAGCCTTCACACCAAAAATTGTAAACGTCGAGCCCCTGCTCCCAGGCCAAAGGTGCCAGCCCCAAAAGGGATGCCTGGCCTCAAACCTCCCTCAGCGGCCCTCGCACAGCCCCACTCGCATTGGGGCTGCGGGCTCGCCTAGCCGCGCAAGGGCCCAACATACCGTCTTACGTCACTCTCAGCCAAAATCAGCCTTCACACCAAAAATTGTAAACGTCGAGCCCCTGCTCCCAGGCCAAAGGTGCCAGCCCCAAAAGGGATGCCTGGCCTCAAACCTCCCTCAGCGGCCCTCGCACAGCCCCACTCGCATTGGGGCTGCGGGCTCGCCTAGCCGCGCAAGGGCCCAACATAGCGTCTTACGTCACTCTCAGCCAAAATCAGCCTTCACACCAAAAATTGTAAACGTCGAGCCCCTGCTCCCAGGCCAAAGGTGCCAGCCCCAAAAGGGATGCCTGGCCTCAAACCTCCCTCAGCGGCCCTCGCACAGCCCCACTCGCATTGGGGCTGCGGGCTCGCCTAGCCGCGCAAGGGCCCAACATAGCGCCTTACCTCATTCTCGGCCAAAATCAGCCTTCACACTAAAAAATTGTAAACGTCGAGCCCCTGCTCCCAGGCCAAAGGTGCCAGCCCCAAAAGGGATGCCTGGCCTCAAACCTCCCTCAGCGGCCCTCGCACAGCCCCACTCGCATTGGGGCTGCGGGCTCGCCTAGCCGCGCAAGGGCTCAACATACCGTCTTACGTCACTCTCAGCCAAAATCAGCCTTCACACCAAAAATTGTAAACGTCGAGCCCCTGCTCCCAGGCCAAAGGTGCCAGCCCCAAAAGGGATGCCTGGCCTCAAACCTCCCTCAGCGGCCCTCGCACAGCCCCACTCGCATTGGGGCTGCGGGCTCGCCTAGCCGCGCAAGGGCTCAACATAGCGTCTTACGTCACTCTCAGCCAAAATCAGCCTTCACACCAAAAATTGTAAACGTCGAGCCCCTGCTCCCAGGCCAAAGGTGCCAGCCCCAAAAGGGATGCCTGGCCTCAAACCTCCCTCAGCGGCCCTCGCACAGCCCCACTCGCATTGGGGCTGCGGGCTCGCCTAGCCGCGCAAGGGCTCAACATAGCGCCTTACCTCACTCTCGGCCAAAATCAGCCTTCACACCAAAAATTGTAAACGTCGAGCCCCTGCTCCCAGGCCAAAGGTGCCAGCCCCAAAAGGGATGCCTGGCCTCAAACCTCCCTCAGCGGCCCTCGCACAGCCCCACTCGCATTGGGGCTGCGGGCTCGCCTAGCCGCGCAAGGGCCCAACATAGCGACTTACCTCATTCTCGGCCAAAATCAGCCTTCACACAAAAAAATTGTAAACGTCGAGCCCCTGCTCCCAGGCCAAAGGTGCCAGCCCCAAAAGGGATGCCTGGCCTCAAACCTCCCTCAGCGGCCCTCGCACAGCCCCACTCGCATTGGGGCTGCGGGCTCGCCTAGCCGCGCAAGGGCCAACATAGCGCCTTACGTCACTCTCAGCCAAAATCAGCCTTCACACTAAAAAATTGTAAACGTCGAGCCCCTGCTCCCAGGCCAAAGGTGCCAGCCCCAAAAGGGATGCCTGGCCTCAAACCTCCCTCAGCGGCCCTCGCACAGCCCCACTCGCATTGGGGCTGCGGGCTCGCCTAGCCGCGCAAGGGCTCAACATAGCGCCTTACGTCACTCTCAGCCAAAATCAGCCTTCACACAAAAATTGTAAACGTCGAGCCCCTGCTCCCAGGCCAAAGGTGCCAGCCCCAAAAGGGATGCCTGGCCTCAAACCTCCCTCAGCGGCCCTTGCACAGCCCCACTCGCATTGGGGCTGCGGGCTCGCCTAGCCGCGCAAGGGCTCAACATACCGTCTTACGTCACTCTCGGCCAAAATCAGACTTCACACTAAAAAATTGTAAACGTCGAGCCCCTGCTCCCAGGCCAAAGGTGCCAGCCCCAAAAGGGATGCCTGGCCTCAAACCTCCCTCAGCGGCCCTCGCACAGCCCCACTCGCATTGGGGCTGCGGGCTCGCCTAGCCGCGCAAGGGCTCAACATAGCGTCTTACGTCACTCTCAGCCAAAATCAGCCTTCACACCAAAAATTGTAAACGTCGAGCCCCTGCTCCCAGGCCAAAGGTGCCAGCCCCAAAAGGGATGCCTGGCCTCAAACCTCCCTCAGCGGCCCTCGCACAGCCCCACTCGCATTGGGGCTGCGGGCTCGCCTAGCCGCGCAAGGGCCCAACATAGCGCCTTACCTCATTCTCAGCCAAAATCAGCCTTCACACTAAAAAATTGTAAACGTCGAGCCCCTGCTCCCAGGCCAAAGGTGCCAGCCCCAAAAGGGATGCCTGGCCTCAAACCTCCCTCAGCGGCCCTCGCACAGCCCCACTCGCATTGGGGCTGCGGGCTCGCCTAGCCGCGCAAGGGCTCAACATAGCGTCTTACGTCACTCTCAGCCAAAATCAGCCTTCACACCAAAAATTGTAAACGTCGAGCCCCTGCTCCCAGGCCAAAGGTGCCAGCCCCAAAAGGGATGCCTGGCCTCAAACCTCCCTCAGCGGCCCTCGCACAGCCCCACTCGCATTGGGGCTGCGGGCTCGCCTAGCCGCGCAAGGGCTCAACATAGCGTCTTACGTCACTCTCAGCCAAAATCAGCCTTCACACCAAAAATTGTAAACGTCGAGCCCCTGCTCCCAGGCCAAAGGTGCCAGCCCCAAAAGGGATGCCTGGCCTCAAACCTCCCTCAGCGGCCCTCGCACAGCCCCACTCGCATTGGGGCTGCGGGCTCGCCTAGCCGCGCAAGGGCCCAACATAGCGCCTTACCTCATTCTCGGCCAAAATCAGCCTTCACACTAAAAAATTGTAAACGTCGAGCCCCTGCTCCCAGGCCAAAGGTGCCAGCCCCAAAAGGGATGCCTGGCCTCAAACCTCCCTCAGCGGCCCTCGCACAGCCCCACTCGCATTGGGGCTGCGGGCTCGCCTAGCCGCGCAAGGGCCCAACATAGCGTCTTACGTCACTCTCAGCCAAAATCAGCCTTCACACCAAAAATTGTAAACGTCGAGCCCCTGCTCCCAGGCCAAAGGTGCCAGCCCCAAAAGGGATGCCTGGCCTCAAACCTCCCTCAGCGGCCCTCGCACAGCCCCACTCGCATTGGGGCTGCGGGCTCGCCTAGCCGCGCAAGGGCCCAACATAGCGCCTTACGTCACTCTCAGCCAAAATGAGCCTTCACACTAAAAAATTGTAAACGTCGAGCCCCTGCTCCCAGGCCAAAGGTGCCAGCCCCAAAAGGGATGCCTGGCCTCAAACCTCCCTCAGCGGCCCTCGCACAGCCCCACTCGCATTGGGGCTGCGGGCTCGCCTAGCCGCGCAAGGGCTCAACATAGCGTCTTACGTCACTCTCAGCCAAAATCAGCCTTCACACCAAAAATTGTAAACGTCGAGCCCCTGCTCCCAGGCCAAAGGTGCCAGCCCCAAAAGGGATGCCTGGCCTCAAACCTCCCTCAGCGGCCCTCGCACAGCCCCACTCGCATTGGGGCTGCGGGCTCGCCTAGCCGCGCAAGGGCTCAACATAGCGTCTTACGTCACTCTCAGCCAAAATCAGCCTTCACACAAAAAATTGTAAACGTCGAGCCCCTGCTCCCAGGCCAAAGGTGCCAGCCCCAAAAGGGATGCCTGGCCTCAAACCTCCCTCAGCGGCCCTCGCACAGCCCCACTCGCATTGGGGCTGCGGGCTCGCCTAGCCGCGCAAGGGCCTAACATAGCGACTTACGTCACTCTCAGCCAAAATCAGCCTTCACACCAAAAATTGTAAACGTCGAGCCCCTGCTCCCAGGCCAAAGGTGCCAGCCCCAAAAGGGATGCCTGGCCTCAAACCTCCCTCAGCGGCCCTCGCACAGCCCCACTCGCATTGGGGCTGCGGGCTCGCCTAGCCGCGCAAGGGCTCAACATAGCGCCTTACGTCACTCTCAGCCAAAATCAGCCTTCACACTATAAATTGTAAACGTCGAGCCCCTGCTCCCAGGCCAAAGGTGCCAGCCCCAAAAGGGATGCCTGGCCTCAAACCTCCCTCAGCGGCCCTCGCACAGCCCCACTCGCATTGGGGCTGCGGGCTCGCCTAGCCGCGCAAGGGCTCAACATACCGTCTTACGTCACTCTCAGCCAAAATCAGCCTTCACACCAAAAATTGTAAACGTCGAGCCCCTGCTCCCAGGCCAAAGGTGCCAGCCCCAAAAGGGATGCCTGGCCTCAAACCTCCCTCAGCGGCCCTCGCACAGCCCCACTCGCATTGGGGCTGCGGGCTCGCCTAGCCGCGCAAGGGCTCAACATAGCGTCTTACGTCACTCTCGGCCAAAATCAGCCTTCACACTAAAAAATTGTAAACGTCGAGCCCCTGCTCCCAGGCCAAAGGTGCCAGCCCCAAAAGGGATGCCTGGCCTCAAACCTCCCTCAGCGGCCCTCGCACAGCCCCACTCGCATTGGGGCTGCGGGCTCGCCTAGCCGCGCAAGGGCTCAACATAGCGCCTTACGTCACTCTCAGCCAAAATCAGCCTTCACACTAAAAATTGTAAACGTCGAGCCCCTGCTCCCAGGCCAAAGGTGCCAGCCCCAAAAGGGATGCCTGGCCTCAAACCTCCCTCAGCGGCCCTCGCACAGCCCCACTCGCATTGGGGCTGCGGGCTCGCCTAGCCGCGCAAGGGCTCAACATAGCGACTTACCTCATTCTCAGCCAAAATCAGCCTTCACACTCAAAAATTGTAAACGTCGAGCCCCTGCTCCCAGGCCAAAGGTGCCAGCCCCAAAAGGGATGCCTGGCCTCAAACCTCCCTCAGCGGCCCTCGCACAGCCCCACTCGCATTGGGGCTGCGGGCTCGCCTAGCCGCGCAAGGGCCCAACATAGCGCCTTACGTCACTCCCAGCCAAAATCAGCCTTCACACTAAAAAATTGTAAACGTCGAGCCCCTGCTCCCAGGCCAAAGGTGCCAGCCCCAAAAGGGATGCCTGGCCTCAAACCTCCCTCAGCGGCCCTCGCACAGCCCCACTCGCATTGGGGCTGCGGGCTCGCCTAGCCGCGCAAGGGCTCAACATAGCGTCTTACCTCATTCTCGGCCAAAATCAGCCTTCACACTAAAAAATTGTAAACGTCGAGCCCCTGCTCCCAGGCCAAAGGTGCCAGCCCCAAAAGGGATGCCTGGCCTCAAACCTCCCTCAGCGGCCCTCGCACAGCCCCACTCGCATTGGGGCTGCGGGCTCGCCTAGCCGCGCAAGGGCCCAACATAGCGCCTTACGTCACTCTCGGCCAAAATCAGCCTTCACACTAAAAAATTGTAAACGTCGAGCCCCTGCTCCCAGGCCAAAGGTGCCAGCCCCAAAAGGGATGCCTGGCCTCAAACCTCCCTCAGCGGCCCTCGCACAGCCCCACTCGCATTGGGGCTGCGGGCTCGCCTAGCCGCGCAAGGGCTCAACATAGCGTCTTACGTCACTCTCAGCCAAAATCAGCCTTCACACCAAAAATTGTAAACGTCGAGCCCCTGCTCCCAGGCCAAAGGTGCCAGCCCCAAAAGGGATGCCTGGCCTCAAACCTCCCTCAGCGGCCCTCGCACAGCCCCACTCGCATTGGGGCTGCGGGCTCGCCTAGCCGCGCAAGGGCCCAACATAGCGCCTTACGTCACTCTCAGCCAAAATCAGACTTCACACTAAAAATTGTAAACGTCGAGCCCCTGCTCCCAGGCCAAAGGTGCCAGCCCCAAAAGGGATGCCTGGCCTCAAACCTCCCTCAGCGGCCCTCGCACAGCCCCACTCGCATTGGGGCTGCGGGCTCGCCTAGCCGCGCAAGGGCTCAACATAGCGCCTTACGTCACTCTCAGCCAAAATCAGCCTTCACACCAAAAATTGTAAACGTCGAGCCCCTGCTCCCAGGCCAAAGGTGCCAGCCCCAAAAGGGATGCCTGGCCTCAAACCTCCCTCAGCGGCCCTCACACAGCCCCACTCGCATTGGGGCTGCGGGCTCGCCTAGCCGCGCAAGGGCCCAACATAGCGCCTTACGTCACTCCCAGCCAAAATCAGCCTTCACACTAAAAAATTGTAAACGTCGAGCCCCTGCTCCCAGGCCAAAGGTGCCAGCCCCAAAAGGGATGCCTGGCCTCAAACCTCCCTCAGCGGCCCTCGCACAGCCCCACTCGCATTGGGGCTGCGGGCTCGCCTAGCCGCGCAAGGGCTCAACATAGCGTCTTACGTCACTCTCAGCCAAAATCAGCCTTCACACCAAAAATTGTAAACGTCGAGCCCCTGCTCCCAGGCCAAAGGTGCCAGCCCCAAAAGGGATGCCTGGCCTCAAACCTCCCTCAGCGGCCCTCGCACAGCCCCACTCGCATTGGGGCTGCGGGCTCGCCTAGCCGCGCAAGGGCCCAACATAGCGCCTTACCTCACTCTCAGCCAAAATCAGCCTTCACACTAAAAAATTGTAAACGTCGAGCCCCTGCTCCCAGGCCAAAGGTGCCAGCCCCAAAAGGGATGCCTGGCCTCAAACCTCCCTCAGCGGCCCTCGCACAGCCCCACTCGCATTGGGGCTGCGGGCTCGCCTAGCCGCGCAAGGGCTCAACATACCGTCTTACGTCACTCTCAGCCAAAATCAGCCTTCACACCAAAAATTGTAAACGTCGAGCCCCTGCTCCCAGGCCAAAGGTGCCAGCCCCAAAAGGGATGCCTGGCCTCAAACCTCCCTCAGCGGCCCTCGCACAGCCCCACTCGCATTGGGGCTGCGGGCTCGCCTAGCCGCGCAAGGGCTCAACATATCGTCTTACGTCACTCTCAGCCAAAATCAGCCTTCACACTAAAAAATTGTAAACGTCGAGCCCCTGCTCCCAGGCCAAAGGTGCCAGCCCCAAAAGGGATGCCTGGCCTCAAACCTCCCTCAGCGGCCCTCGCACAGCCCCACTCGCATTGGGGCTGCGGGCTCGCCTAGCCGCGCAAGGGCTCAACATAGCGTCTTACCTCACTCTCGGCCAAAATCAGCCTTCACACTAAAAAATTGTAAACGTCGAGCCCCTGCTCCCAGGCCAAAGGTGCCAGCCCCAAAAGGGATGCCTGGCCTCAAACCTCCCTCAGCGGCCCTCGCACAGCCCCACTCGCATTGGGGCTGCGGGCTCGCCTAGCCGCGCAAGGGCTCAACATACCGTCTTACGTCACTCTCAGCCAAAAGCAGCCTTCACACTAAAAAATTGTAAACGTCGAGCCCCTGCTCCCAGGCCAAAGGTGCCAGCCCCAAAAGGGATGCCTGGCCTCAAACCTCCCTCAGCGGCCCTCGCACAGCCCCACTCGCATTGGGGCTGCGGGCTCGCCTAGCCGCGCAAGGGCCCAACATAGCGCCTTACGTCACTCTCGGCCAAAATCAGCCTTCACACTAAAAAATTGTAAACGTCGAGCCCCTGCTCCCAGGCCAAAGGTGCCAGCCCCAAAACGGATGCCTGGCCTCAAACCTCCCTCAGCGGCCCTCGCACAGCCCCACTCGCATTGGGGCTGCGGGCTCGCCTAGCCGCGCAAGGGCTCAACATACCGTCTTACGTCACTCTCAGCCAAAATCAGCCTTCACACTAAAAAATTGTAAACGTCGAGCCCCTGCTCCCAGGCCAAAGGTGCCAGCCCCAAAAGGGATGCCTGGCCTCAAACCTCCCTCAGCGGCCCTCGCACAGCCCCACTCGCATTGGGGCTGCGGGCTCGCCTAGCCGCGCAAGGGCTCAACATACCGTCTTACGTCACTCTCAGCCAAAATCAGCCTTCACACCAAAAATTGTAAACGTCGAGCCCCTGCTCCCAGGCCAAAGGTGCCAGCCCCAAAAGGGATGCCTGGCCTCAAACCTCCCTCAGCGGCCCTCGCACAGCCCCACTCGCATTGGGGCTGCGGGCTCGCCTAGCCGCGCAAGGGCTCAACATAGCGTCTTACGTCACTCTCAGCCAAAATCAGCCTTCACACCAAAAATTGTAAACGTCGAGCCCCTGCTCCCAGGCCAAAGGTGCCAGCCCCAAAAGGGATGCCTGGCCTCAAACCTCCCTCAGCGGCCCTCGCACAGCCCCACTCGCATTGGGGCTGCGGGCTCGCCTAGCCGCGCAAGGGCCCAACATAGCGCCTTACGTCACTCTCAGCCAAAATCAGCCTTCACACTAAAAAATTGTAAACGTCGAGCCCCTGCTCCCAGGCCAAAGGTGCCAGCCCCAAAAGGGATGCCTGGCCTCAAACCTCCCTCAGCGGCCCTCGCACAGCCCCACTCGCATTGGGGCTGCGGGCTCGCCTAGCCGCGCAAGGGCTCAACATAGCGTCTTACGTCACTCTCAGCCAAAATCAGCCTTCACACCAAAAATTGTAAACGTCGAGCCCCTGCTCCCAGGCCAAAGGTGCCAGCCCCAAAAGGGATGCCTGGCCTCAAACCTCCCTCAGCGGCCCTCGCACAGCCCCACTCGCATTGGGGCTGCGGGCTCGCCTAGCCGCGCAAGGGCCCAACATAGCGCCTTACCTCATTCTCGGCCAAAATCAGCCTTCACACTAAAAAATTGTAAACGTCGAGCCCCTGCTCCCAGGCCAAAGGTGCCAGCCCCAAAAGGGATGCCTGGCCTCAAACCTCCCTCAGCGGCCCTCGCACAGCCCCACTCGCATTGGGGCTGCGGGCTCGCCTAGCCGCGCAAGGGCTCAACATAGCGTCTTACGTCACTCTCAGCCAAAATCAGCCTTCACACCAAAAATTGTAAACGTCGAGCCCCTGCTCCCAGGCCAAAGGTGCCAGCCCCAAAAGGGATGCCTGGCCTCAAACCTCCCTCAGCGGCCCTCGCACAGCCCCACTCGCATTGGGGCTGCGGGCTCGCCTAGCCGCGCAAGGGCTCAACATACCGTCTTACGTCACTCTCAGCCAAAATCAGCCTTCACACTAAAAAATTGTAAACGTCGAGCCCCTGCTCCCAGGCCAAAGGTGCCAGCCCCAAAAGGGATGCCTGGCCTCAAACCTCCCTCAGCGGCCCTCGCACAGCCCCACTCGCATTGGGGCTGCGGGCTCGCCTAGCCGCGCAAGGGCTCAACATACCGTCTTACGTCACTCTCAGCCAAAATCAGCCTTCACACCAAAAATTGTAAACGTCGAGCCCCTGCTCCCAGGCCAAAGGTGCCAGCCCCAAAAGGGATGCCTGGCCTCAAACCTCCCTCAGCGGCCCTCGCACAGCCCCACTCGCATTGGGGCTGCGGGCTCGCCTAGCCGCGCAAGGGCCCAACATAGCGTCTTACGTCACTCTCAGCCAAAATCAGCCTTCACACAAAAATTGTAAACGTCGAGCCCCTGCTCCCAGGCCAAAGGTGCCAGCCCCAAAAGGGATGCCTGGCCTCAAACCTCCCTCAGCGGCCCTCGCACAGCCCCACTCGCATTGGGGCTGCGGGCTCGCCTAGCCGCGCAAGGGCTCAACATAGCGCCTTACCTCACTCTCGGCCAAAATCAGCCTTCACACTAAAAAATTGTAAACGTCGAGCCCCTGCTCCCAGGCCAAAGGTGCCAGCCCCAAAAGGGATGCCTGGCCTCAAACCTCCCTCAGCGGCCCTCGCACAGCCCCACTCGCATTGGGGCTGCGGGCTCGCCTAGCCGCGCAAGGGCTCAACATAGCGTCTTACGTCACTCTCGGCCAAAATCAGCCTTCACACCAAAAATTGTAAACGTCGAGCCCCTGCTCCCAGGCCAAAGGTGCCAGCCCCAAAAGGGATGCCTGGCCTCAAACCTCCCTCAGCGGCCCTCGCACAGCCCCACTCGCATTGGGGCTGCGGGCTCGCCTAGCCGCGCAAGGGCTCAACATAGCGCCTTACGTCACTCTCGGCCAAAATCAGCCTTCACACTAAAAATTGTAAACGTCGAGCCCCTGCTCCCAGGCCAAAGGTGCCAGCCCCAAAAGGGATGCCTGGCCTCAAACCTCCCTCAGCGGCCCTCGCACAGCCCCACTCGCATTGGGGCTGCGGGCTCGCCTAGCCGCGCAAGGGCTCAACATAGCGTCTTACTCACTCGGCCAAAATCAGCCTTCACACCAAAAATTGTAAACGTCGAGCCCCTGCTCCCAGGCCAAAGGTGCCAGCCCCAAAAGGGATGCCTGGCCTCAAACCTCCCTCAGCGGCCCTCGCACAGCCCCACTCGCATTGGGGCTGCGGGCTCGCCTAGCCGCGCAAGGGCCCAACATAGCGCCTTACGTCACTCTCAGCCAAAATCAGCCTTCACACTAAAAATTGTAAACGTCGAGCCCCTGCTCCCAGGCCAAAGGTGCCAGCCCCAAAAGGGATGCCTGGCCTCAAACCTCCCTCAGCGGCCCTCGCACAGCCCCACTCGCATTGGGGCTGCGGGCTCGCCTAGCCGCGCAAGGGCTCAACATAGCGTCTTACGTCACTCTCAGCCAAAATCAGCCTTCACACCAAAAATTGTAAACGTCGAGCCCCTGCTCCCAGGCCAAAGGTGCCAGCCCCAAAAGGGATGCCTGGCCTCAAACCTCCCTCAGCGGCCCTCGCACAGCCCCACTCGCATTGGGGCTGCGGGCTCGCCTAGCCGCGCAAGGGCTCAACATAGCGCCTTACGTCACTCTCAGCCAAAATCAGCCTTCACACTAAAAAATTGTAAACGTCGAGCCCCTGCTCCCAGGCCAAAGGTGCCAGCCCCAAAAGGGATGCCTGGCCTCAAACCTCCCTCAGCGGCCCTCGCACAGCCCCACTCGCATTGGGGCTGCGGGCTCGCCTAGCCGCGCAAGGGCTCAACATAGCGCCTTACGTCACTCTCAGCCAAAATCAGACTTCACACAAAAAATTGTAAACGTCGAGCCCCTGCTCCCAGGCCAAAGGTGCCAGCCCCAAAAGGGATGCCTGGCCTCAAACCTCCCTCAGCGGCCCTCGCACAGCCCCACTCGCATTGGGGCTGCGGGCTCGCCTAGCCGCGCAAGGGCTCAACATACCCTTACGTCACTCTCAGCCAAAATCACCCTTCACACCAAAAATTGTAAACGTCGAGCCCCTGCTCCCAGGCCAAAGGTGCCAGCCCCAAAAGGGATGCCTGGCCTCAAACCTCCCTCAGCGGCCCTCGCACAGCCCCACTCGCATTGGGGCTGCGGGCTCGCCTAGCCGCGCAAGGGCTCAACATAGCGCCTTACCTCACTCTCAGCCAAAATCAGCCTTCACACAAAAATTGTAAACGTCGAGCCCCTGCTCCCAGGCCAAAGGTGCCAGCCCCAAAAGGGATGCCTGGCCTCAAACCTCCCTCAGCGGCCCTCGCACAGCCCCACTCGCATTGGGGCTGCGGGCTCGCCTAGCCGCGCAAGGGCTCAACATAGCGTCTTACGTCACTCTCAGCCAAAATCAGCCTTCACACTAAAAAATTGTAAACGTCGAGCCCCTGCTCCCAGGCCAAAGGTGCCAGCCCCAAAAGGGATGCCTGGCCTCAAACCTCCCTCAGCGGCCCTCGCACAGCCCCACTCGCATTGGGGCTGCGGGCTCGCCTAGCCGCGCAAGGGCTCAACATAGCGCCTTACGTCACTCCCAGCCAAAATCAGCCTTCACACTCAAAAATTGTAAACGTCGAGCCCCTGCTCCCAGGCCAAAGGTGCCAGCCCCAAAAGGGATGCCTGGCCTCAAACCTCCCTCAGCGGCCCTCGCACAGCCCCACTCGCATTGGGGCTGCGGGCTCGCCTAGCCGCGCAAGGGCTCAACATACCGTCTTACCTCACTCTCGGCCAAAATCAGCCTTCACACAAAAATTGTAAACGTCGAGCCCCTGCTCCCAGGCCAAAGGTGCCAGCCCCAAAAGGGATGCCTGGCCTCAAACCTCCCTCAGCGGCCCTCGCACAGCCCCACTCGCATTGGGGCTGCGGGCTCGCCTAGCCGCGCAAGGGCCCAACATAGCGCCTTACCTCACTCTCAGCCAAAATCAGCCTTCACACTAAAAAATTGTAAACGTCGAGCCCCTGCTCCCAGGCCAAAGGTGCCAGCCCCAAAAGGGATGCCTGGCCTCAAACCTCCCTCAGCGGCCCTCGCACAGCCCCACTCGCATTGGGGCTGCGGGCTCGCCTAGCCGCGCAAGGGCCCAACATAGCGCCTTACGTCACTCTCAGCCAAAATCAGCCTTCACACTAAAAAATTGTAAACGTCGAGCCCCTGCTCCCAGGCCAAAGGTGCCAGCCCCAAAAGGGATGCCTGGCCTCAAACCTCCCTCAGCGGCCCTCGCACAGCCCCACTCGCATTGGGGCTGCGGGCTCGCCTAGCCGCGCAAGGGCTCAACATAGCGTCTTACGTCACTCTCAGCCAAAATCAGCCTTCACACTAAAAAATTGTAAACGTCGAGCCCCTGCTCCCAGGCCAAAGGTGCCAGCCCCAAAAGGGATGCCTGGCCTCAAACCTCCCTCAGCGGCCCTCGCACAGCCCCACTCGCATTGGGGCTGCGGGCTCGCCTAGCCGCGCAAGGGCTCAACATAGCGTCTTACGTCACTCTCAGCCAAAATCAGCCTTCACACCAAAAATTGTAAACGTCGAGCCCCTGCTCCCAGGCCAAAGGTGCCAGCCCCAAAAGGGATGCCTGGCCTCAAACCTCCCTCAGCGGCCCTCGCACAGCCCCACTCGCATTGGGGCTGCGGGCTCGCCTAGCCGCGCAAGGGCTCAACATAGAGTCTTACGTCACTCTCAGCCAAAAGCAGCCTTCACACTAAAAAATTGTAAACGTCGAGCCCCTGCTCCCAGGCCAAAGGTGCCAGCCCCAAAAGGGATGCCTGGCCTCAAACCTCCCTCAGCGGCCCTCGCACAGCCCCACTCGCATTGGGGCTGCGGGCTCGCCTAGCCGCGCAAGGGCCCAACATAGCGTCTTACGTCACTCTCGGCCAAAATCAGCCTTCACACTAAAAAATTGTAAACGTCGAGCCCCTGCTCCCAGGCCAAAGGTGCCAGCCCCAAAAGGGATGCCTGGCCTCAAACCTCCCTCAGCGGCCCTCGCACAGCCCCACTCGCATTGGGGCTGCGGGCTCGCCTAGCCGCGCAAGGGCCCAACATACCGTCTTACGTCACTCTCAGCCAAAATCAGCCTTCACACTAAAAAATTGTAAACGTCGAGCCCCTGCTCCCAGGCCAAAGGTGCCAGCCCCAAAAGGGATGCCTGGCCTCAAACCTCCCTCAGCGGCCCTCGCACAGCCCCACTCGCATTGGGGCTGCGGGCTCGCCTAGCCGCGCAAGGGCTCAACATAGCGCCTTACGTCACTCTCAGCCAAAATCAGCCTTCACACTAAAAATTGTAAACGTCGAGCCCCTGCTCCCAGGCCAAAGGTGCCAGCCCCAAAAGGGATGCCTGGCCTCAAACCTCCCTCAGCGGCCCTCGCACAGCCCCACTCGCATTGGGGCTGCGGGCTCGCCTAGCCGCGCAAGGGCTCAACATAGCGTCTTACGTCACTCTCAGCCAAAATCAGCCTTCACACCAAAAATTGTAAACGTCGAGCCCCTGCTCCCAGGCCAAAGGTGCCAGCCCCAAAAGGGATGCCTGGCCTCAAACCTCCCTCAGCGGCCCTCGCACAGCCCCACTCGCATTGGGGCTGCGGGCTCGCCTAGCCGCGCAAGGGCTCAACATAGCGTCTTACGTCACTCTCGGCCAAAATCAGCCTTCACACTAAAAATTGTAAACGTCGAGCCCCTGCTCCCAGGCCAAAGGTGCCAGCCCCAAAAGGGATGCCTGGCCTCAAACCTCCCTCAGCGGCCCTCGCACAGCCCCACTCGCATTGGGGCTGCGGGCTCGCCTAGCCGCGCAAGGGCCAACATAGCGCCTTACCTCACTCTCGGCCAAAATCAGACTTCACACTAAAAAATTGTAAACGTCGAGCCCCTGCTCCCAGGCCAAAGGTGCCAGCCCCAAAAGGGATGCCTGGCCTCAAACCTCCCTCAGCGGCCCTCGCACAGCCCCACTCGCATTGGGGCTGCGGGCTCGCCTAGCCGCGCAAGGGCCAACATAGCGTCTTACGTCACTCTCAGCCAAAATCAGCCTTCACACCAAAAATTGTAAACGTCGAGCCCCTGCTCCCAGGCCAAAGGTGCCAGCCCCAAAAGGGATGCCTGGCCTCAAACCTCCCTCAGCGGCCCTCGCACAGCCCCACTCGCATTGGGGCTGCGGGCTCGCCTAGCCGCGCAAGGGCTCAACATACCGTCTTACGTCACTCTCAGCCAAAATCAGACTTCACACTAAAAAATTGTAAACGTCGAGCCCCTGCTCCCAGGCCAAAGGTGCCAGCCCCAAAAGGGATGCCTGGCCTCAAACCTCCCTCAGCGGCCCTCGCACAGCCCCACTCGCATTGGGGCTGCGGGCTCGCCTAGCCGCGCAAGGGCTCAACATATCGTCTTACGTCACTCTCAGCCAAAATCAGCCTTCACACCAAAAATTGTAAACGTCGAGCCCCTGCTCCCAGGCCAAAGGTGCCAGCCCCAAAAGGGATGCCTGGCCTCAAACCTCCCTCAGCGGCCCTCGCACAGCCCCACTCGCATTGGGGCTGCGGGCTCGCCTAGCCGCGCAAGGGCCCAACATAGCGCCTTACCTCATTCTCGGCCAAAATCAGCCTTCACACTAAAAAATTGTAAACGTCGAGCCCCTGCTCCCAGGCCAAAGGTGCCAGCCCCAAAAGGGATGCCTGGCCTCAAACCTCCCTCAGCGGCCCTCGCACAGCCCCACTCGCATTGGGGCTGCGGGCTCGCCTAGCCGCGCAAGGGCCCAACATAGCGCCTTACGTCACTCTCGGCCAAAATCAGCCTTCACACCAAAAATTGTAAACGTCGAGCCCCTGCTCCCAGGCCAAAGGTGCCAGCCCCAAAAGGGATGCCTGGCCTCAAACCTCCCTCAGCGGCCCTCGCACAGCCCCACTCGCATTGGGGCTGCGGGCTCGCCTAGCCGCGCAACGGCTGAACATACAGTCTTACCTCACTCTCAGCCAAAATCAGCCTTCACACTAAAAAATTGTAAACGTCGAGCCCCTGCTCCCAGGCCAAAGGTGCCAGCCCCAAAAGGGATGCCTGGCCTCAAACCTCCCTCAGCGGCCCTCGCACAGCCCCACTCGCATTGGGGCTGCGGGCTCGCCTAGCCGCGCAAGGGCTCAACATAGCGCCTTACCTCACTCTCAGCCAAAATCAGCCTTCACACTAAAAATTGCAAACGTCGAGCCCCTGCTCCCAGGCCAAAGGTGCCAGCCCCAAAAGGGATGCCTGGCCTCAAACCTCCCTCAGCGGCCCTCGCACAGCCCCACTCGCATTGGGGCTGCGGGCTCGCCTAGCCGCGCAAGGGCTCAACATAGCGCCTTACCTCACTCTCAGCCAAAATCAGCCTTCACACTAAAAAATTGTAAACGTCGAGCCCCTGCTCCCAGGCCAAAGGTGCCAGCCCCAAAAGGGATGCCTGGCCTCAAACCTCCCTCAGCGGCCCTCGCACAGCCCCACTCGCATTGGGGCTGCGGGCTCGCCTAGCCGCGCAAGGGCTCAACATAGCGCCTTACCTCACTCTCAGCCAAAATCAGCCTTCACACCAAAAATTGTAAACGTCGAGCCCCTGCTCCCAGGCCAAAGGTGCCAGCCCCAAAAGGGATGCCTGGCCTCAAACCTCCCTCAGCGGCCCTCGCACAGCCCCACTCGCATTGGGGCTGCGGGCTCGCCTAGCCGCGCAAGGGCTCAACATAGCGCCTTACGTCACTCTCGGCCAAAATCAGCCTTCACACTAAAAATTGTAAACGTCGAGCCCCTGCTCCCAGGCCAAAGGTGCCAGCCCCAAAAGGGATGCCTGGCCTCAAACCTCCCTCAGCGGCCCTCGCACAGCCCCACTCGCATTGGGGCTGCGGGCTCGCCTAGCCGCGCAAGGGCTCAACATAGCGCCTTACCTCACTCTCGGCCAAAATCAGCCTTCACACTAAAAAATTGTAAACGTCGAGCCCCTGCTCCCAGGCCAAAGGTGCCAGCCCCAAAAGGGATGCCTGGCCTCAAACCTCCCTCAGCGGCCCTCGCACAGCCCCACTCGCATTGGGGCTGCGGGCTCGCCTAGCCGCGCAAGGGCTCAACATACCGTCTTACGTCACTCTCAGCCAAAATCAGCCTTCACACAAAAATTGTAAACGTCGAGCCCCTGCTCCCAGGCCAAAGGTGCCAGCCCCAAAAGGGATGCCTGGCCTCAAACCTCCCTCAGCGGCCCTCGCACAGCCCCACTCGCATTGGGGCTGCGGGCTCGCCTAGCCGCGCAAGGGCTCAACATAGCGCCTTACGTCACTCTCAGCCAAAATCAGCCTTCACACTAAAAAATTGTAAACGTCGAGCCCCTGCTCCCAGGCCAAAGGTGCCAGCCCCAAAAGGGATGCCTGGCCTCAAACCTCCCTCAGCGGCCCTCGCACAGCCCCACTCGCATTGGGGCTGCGGGCTCGCCTAGCCGCGCAAGGGCCCAACATAGCGCCTTACCTCATTCTCGGCCAAAATCAGCCTTCACACTCAAAAATTGTAAACGTCGAGCCCCTGCTCCCAGGCCAAAGGTGCCAGCCCCAAAAGGGATGCCTGGCCTCAAACCTCCCTCAGCGGCCCTCGCACAGCCCCACTCGCATTGGGGCTGCGGGCTCGCCTAGCCGCGCAAGGGCCCAACATAGCGCCTTACCTCATTCTCGGCCAAAATCAGCCTTCACACTAAAAAATTGTAAACGTCGAGCCCCTGCTCCCAGGCCAAAGGTGCCAGCCCCAAAAGGGATGCCTGGCCTCAAACCTCCCTCAGCGGCCCTCGCACAGCCCCACTCGCATTGGGGCTGCGGGCTCGCCTAGCCGCGCAAGGGCTCAACATAGCGCCTTACGTCACTCTCAGCCAAAATCAGCCTTCACGCCAAAAAAATGTAAACGTCGAGCCCCTGCTCCCAGGCCAAAGGTGCCAGCCCCAAAAGGGATGCCTGGCCTCAAACCTCCCTCAGCGGCCCTCGCACAGCCCCACTCGCATTGGGGCTGCGGGCTCGCCTAGCCGCGCAAGGGCTCAACATACCGTCTTACGTCACTCTCAGCCAAAATCAGCCTTCACACCAAAAATTGTAAACGTCGAGCCCCTGCTCCCAGGCCAAAGGTGCCAGCCCCAAAAGGGATGCCTGGCCTCAAACCTCCCTCAGCGGCCCTCGCACAGCCCCACTCGCATTGGGGCTGCGGGCTCGCCTAGCCGCGCAAGGGCTCAACATAGCGCCTTACCTCACTCTCAGCCAAAATCAGCCTTCACACCAAAAATTGTAAACGTCGAGCCCCTGCTCCCAGGCCAAAGGTGCCAGCCCCAAAAGGGATGCCTGGCCTCAAACCTCCCTCAGCGGCCCTCGCACAGCCCCACTCGCATTGGGGCTGCGGGCTCGCCTAGCCGCGCAAGGGCTCAACATAGCGCCTTACCTCATTCTCGGCCAAAATCAGCCTTCACACTAAAAAATTGTAAACGTCGAGCCCCTGCTCCCAGGCCAAAGGTGCCAGCCCCAAAAGGGATGCCTGGCCTCAAACCTCCCTCAGCGGCCCTCGCACAGCCCCACTCGCATTGGGGCTGCGGGCTCGCCTAGCCGCGCAAGGGCCCAACATAGCGCCTTACCTCATTCTCGGCCAAAATCAGCCTTCACACTAAAAAATTGTAAACGTCGAGCCCCTGCTCCCAGGCCAAAGGTGCCAGCCCCAAAAGGGATGCCTGGCCTCAAACCTCCCTCAGCGGCCCTCGCACAGCCCCACTCGCATTGGGGCTGCGGGCTCGCCTAGCCGCGCAAGGGCTCAACATAGCGTCTTACGTCACTCTCAGCCAAAATCAGCCTTCACACCAAAAATTGTAAACGTCGAGCCCCTGCTCCCAGGCCAAAGGTGCCAGCCCCAAAACGGATGCCTGGCCTCAAACCTCCCTCAGCGGCCCTCGCACAGCCCCACTCGCATTGGGGCTGCGGGCTCGCCTAGCCGCGCAAGGGCCCAACATAGCGCCTTACCTCACTCTCAGCCAAAATCAGCCTTCACACTAAAAAATTGTAAACGTCGAGCCCCTGCTCCCAGGCCAAAGGTGCCAGCCCCAAAAGGGATGCCTGGCCTCAAACCTCCCTCAGCGGCCCTCGCACAGCCCCACTCGCATTGGGGCTGCGGGCTCGCCTAGCCGCGCAAGGGCCAACATAGCGCCTTACGTCACTCTCGGCCAAAATCAGCCTTCACACTAAAAAATTGTAAACGTCGAGCCCCTGCTCCCAGGCCAAAGGTGCCAGCCCCAAAAGGGATGCCTGGCCTCAAACCTCCCTCAGCGGCCCTCGCACAGCCCCACTCGCATTGGGGCTGCGGGCTCGCCTAGCCGCGCAAGGGCTCAACATAGCGACTTACCTCACTCTCGGCCAAAATCAGCCTTCACACTAAAAAATTGTAAACGTCGAGCCCCTGCTCCCAGGCCAAAGGTGCCAGCCCCAAAAGGGATGCCTGGCCTCAAACCTCCCTCAGCGGCCCTCGCACAGCCCCACTCGCATTGGGGCTGCGGGCTCGCCTAGCCGCGCAAGGGCTCAACATACCGTCTTACGTCACTCTCAGCCAAAATCAGCCTTCACACCAAAAATTGTAAACGTCGAGCCCCTGCTCCCAGGCCAAAGGTGCCAGCCCCAAAACGGATGCCTGGCCTCAAACCTCCCTCAGCGGCCCTCGCACAGCCCCACTCGCATTGGGGCTGCGGGCTCGCCTAGCCGCGCAAGGGCTCAACATAGCGTCTTACGTCACTCTCGGCCAAAATCAGCCTTCACACTAAAAAATTGTAAACGTCGAGCCCCTGCTCCCAGGCCAAAGGTGCCAGCCCCAAAAGGGATGCCTGGCCTCAAACCTCCCTCAGCGGCCCTCGCACAGCCCCACTCGCATTGGGGCTGCGGGCTCGCCTAGCCGCGCAAGGGCCCAACATACCGTCTTACGTCACTCTCAGCCAAAATCAGCCTTCACACCAAAAATTGTAAACGTCGAGCCCCTGCTCCCAGGCCAAAGGTGCCAGCCCCAAAAGGGATGCCTGGCCTCAAACCTCCCTCAGCGGCCCTCGCACAGCCCCACTCGCATTGGGGCTGCGGGCTCGCCTAGCCGCGCAAGGGCTCAACATAGCGCCTTACGTCACTCTCAGCCAAAATCAGCCTTCACACAAAAATTGTAAACGTCGAGCCCCTGCTCCCAGGCCAAAGGTGCCAGCCCCAAAAGGGATGCCTGGCCTCAAACCTCCCTCAGCGGCCCTCGCACAGCCCCACTCGCATTGGGGCTGCGGGCTCGCCTAGCCGCGCAAGGGCTCAACATAGCGTCTTACGTCACTCTCAGCCAAAATCAGCCTTCACACTAAAAATTGTAAACGTCGAGCCCCTGCTCCCAGGCCAAAGGTGCCAGCCCCAAAAGGGATGCCTGGCCTCAAACCTCCCTCAGCGGCCCTCGCACAGCCCCACTCGCATTGGGGCTGCGGGCTCGCCTAGCCGCGCAAGGGCCCAACATAGCGACTTACCTCATTCTCGGCCAAAATCAGACTTCACACTAAAAAATCGTAAACGTCGAGCCCCTGCTCCCAGGCCAAAGGTGCCAGCCCCAAAAGGGATGCCTGGCCTCAAACCTCCCTCAGCGGCCCTCGCACAGCCCCACTCGCATTGGGGCTGCGGGCTCGCCTAGCCGCGCAAGGGCTCAACATAGCGTCTTACTCACTCTCGGCCAAAATCAGCCTTCACACTAAAAATTGTAAACGTCGAGCCCCTGCTCCCAGGCCAAAGGTGCCAGCCCCAAAAGGGATGCCTGGCCTCAAACCTCCCTCAGCGGCCCTCGCACAGCCCCACTCGCATTGGGGCTGCGGGCTCGCCTAGCCGCGCAAGGGCTCAACATAGCGCCTTACGTCACTCTCGGCCAAAATCAGCCTTCACACTAAAAATTGTAAACGTCGAGCCCCTGCTCCCAGGCCAAAGGTGCCAGCCCCAAAAGGGATGCCTGGCCTCAAACCTCCCTCAGCGGCCCTCGCACAGCCCCACTCGCATTGGGGCTGCGGGCTCGCCTAGCCGCGCAAGGGCTCAACATACCGTCTTACGTCACTCTCAGCCAAAATCAGCCTTCACACTAAAAAATTGTAAACGTCGAGCCCCTGCTCCCAGGCCAAAGGTGCCAGCCCCAAAAGGGATGCCTGGCCTCAAACCTCCCTCAGCGGCCCTCGCACAGCCCCACTCGCATTGGGGCTGCGGGCTCGCCTAGCCGCGCAAGGGCCCAACATAGCGCCTTACCTCACTCTCAGCCAAAATCAGCCTTCACACTAAAAAAATCATAAACGTCGAGCCCCTGCTCCCAGGCCAAAGGTGCCAGCCCCAAAAGGGATGCCTGGCCTCAAACCTCCCTCAGCGGCCCTCGCACAGCCCCACTCGCATTGGGGCTGCGGGCTCGCCTAGCCGCGCAAGGGCTCAACATACCGTCTTACGTCACTCTCGGCCAAAATCAGCCTTCACACCAAAAATTGTAAACGTCGAGCCCCTGCTCCCAGGCCAAAGGTGCCAGCCCCAAAAGGGATGCCTGGCCTCAAACCTCCCTCAGCGGCCCTCGCACAGCCCCACTCGCATTGGGGCTGCGGGCTCGCCTAGCCGCGCAAGGGCCCAACATAGCGCCTTACGTCACTCTCGGCCAAAATCGGCCTTCACACTAAAAAATTGTAAACGTCGAGCCCCTGCTCCCAGGCCAAAGGTGCCAGCCCCAAAAGGGATGCCTGGCCTCAAACCTCCCTCAGCGGCCCTCGCACAGCCCCACTCGCATTGGGGCTGCGGGCTCGCCTAGCCGCGCAAGGGCTCAACATAGTGTCTTACGTCACTCTCAGCCAAAATCGCCCTTCACACCAAAAATTGTAAACGTCGAGCCCCTGCTCCCAGGCCAAAGGTGCCAGCCCCAAAAGGGATGCCTGGCCTCAAACCTCCCTCAGCGGCCCTCGCACAGCCCCACTCGCATTGGGGCTGCGGGCTCGCCTAGCCGCGCAAGGGCTCAACATAGCGTCTTACGTCACTCTCAGCCAAAATCAGCCTTCACACCAAAAATTGTAAACGTCGAGCCCCTGCTCCCAGGCCAAAGGTGCCAGCCCCAAAAGGGATGCCTGGCCTCAAACCTCCCTCAGCGGCCCTCGCACAGCCCCACTCGCATTGGGGCTGCGGGCTCGCCTAGCCGCGCAAGGGCTCAACATAGCGCCTTACGTCACTCTCAGCCAAAATCAGCCTTCACGCCAAAAAAATGTAAACGTCGAGCCCCTGCTCCCAGGCCAAAGGTGCCAGCCCCAAAAGGGATGCCTGGCCTCAAACCTCCCTCAGCGGCCCTCGCACAGCCCCACTCGCATTGGGGCTGCGGGCTCGCCTAGCCGCGCAAGGGCTCAACATAGCGCCTTACGTCACTCTCAGCCAAAATCAGCCTTCACTAAAAATTGTAAACGTCGAGCCCCTGCTCCCAGGCCAAAGGTGCCAGCCCCAAAAGGGATGCCTGGCCTCAAACCTCCCTCAGCGGCCCTCGCACAGCCCCACTCGCATTGGGGCTGCGGGCTCGCCTAGCCGCGCAAGGGCTCAACATAGCGCCTTACGTCACTCTCAGCCAAAATCAGCCTTCACACTAAAAAATTGTAAACGTCGAGCCCCTGCTCCCAGGCCAAAGGTGCCAGCCCCAAAAGGGATGCCTGGCCTCAAACCTCCCTCAGCGGCCCTCGCACAGCCCCACTCGCATTGGGGCTGCGGGCTCGCCTAGCCGCGCAAGGGCTCAACATAGTGCCTTACGTCACTCTCGGCCAAAAGCAGCCTTCACACTCAAAAATTGTAAACGTCGAGCCCCTGCTCCCAGGCCAAAGGTGCCAGCCCCAAAAGGGATGCCTGGCCTCAAACCTCCCTCAGCGGCCCTCGCACAGCCCCACTCGCATTGGGGCTGCGGGCTCGCCTAGCCGCGCAAGGGCTCAACATACCGTCTTACGTCACTCTCAGCCAAAATCAGCCTTCACACCAAAAATTGTAAACGTCGAGCCCCTGCTCCCAGGCCAAAGGTGCCAGCCCCAAAAGGGATGCCTGGCCTCAAACCTCCCTCAGCGGCCCTCGCACAGCCCCACTCGCATTGGGGCTGCGGGCTCGCCTAGCCGCGCAAGGGCTCAACATACCGCCTTACGTCACTCTCAGCCAAAATCAGCCTTCACACCAAAAATTGTAAACGTCGAGCCCCTGCTCCCAGGCCAAAGGTGCCAGCCCCAAAAGGGATGCCTGGCCTCAAACCTCCCTCAGCGGCCCTCGCACAGCCCCACTCGCATTGGGGCTGCGGGCTCGCCTAGCCGCGCAAGGGCTCAACATAGCGCCTTACGTCACTCTCAGCCAAAATCAGCCTTCACACCAAAAATTGTAAACGTCGAGCCCCTGCTCCCAGGCCAAAGGTGCCAGCCCCAAAAGGGATGCCTGGCCTCAAACCTCCCTCAGCGGCCCTCGCACAGCCCCACTCGCATTGGGGCTGCGGGCTCGCCTAGCCGCGCAAGGGCCCAACATAGCGCCTTACCTCATTCTCGGCCAAAATCAGCCTTCACACTAAAAAATTGTAAACGTCGAGCCCCTGCTCCCAGGCCAAAGGTGCCAGCCCCAAAACGGATGCCTGGCCTCAAACCTCCCTCAGCGGCCCTCGCACAGCCCCACTCGCATTGGGGCTGCGGGCTCGCCTAGCCGCGCAAGGGCTCAACATAGCGACTTACGTCACTCTCGGCCAAAATCAGCCTTCACACTAAAAATTGTAAACGTCGAGCCCCTGCTCCCAGGCCAAAGGTGCCAGCCCCAAAAGGGATGCCTGGCCTCAAACCTCCCTCAGCGGCCCTCGCACAGCCCCACTCGCATTGGGGCTGCGGGCTCGCCTAGCCGCGCAAGGGCTCAACATACCGTCTTACGTCACTCTCAGCCAAAATCAGCCTTCACACTAAAAAATTGTAAACGTCGAGCCCCTGCTCCCAGGCCAAAGGTGCCAGCCCCAAAAGGGATGCCTGGCCTCAAACCTCCCTCAGCGGCCCTCGCACAGCCCCACTCGCATTGGGGCTGCGGGCTCGCCTAGCCGCGCAAGGGCCAACATAGCGTCTTACGTCACTCTCAGCCAAAATCAGCCTTCACACCAAAAATTGTAAACGTCGAGCCCCTGCTCCCAGGCCAAAGGTGCCAGCCCCAAAAGGGATGCCTGGCCTCAAACCTCCCTCAGCGGCCCTCGCACAGCCCCACTCGCATTGGGGCTGCGGGCTCGCCTAGCCGCGCAAGGGCTCAACATACCGTCTTACGTCACTCTCGGCCAAAATCAGCCTTCACACCAAAAATTGTAAACGTCGAGCCCCTGCTCCCAGGCCAAAGGTGCCAGCCCCAAAAGGGATGCCTGGCCTCAAACCTCCCTCAGCGGCCCTCGCACAGCCCCACTCGCATTGGGGCTGCGGGCTCGCCTAGCCGCGCAAGGGCTCAACATACCGTCTTACGTCACTCTCAGCCAAAATCAGCCTTCACACCAAAAATTGTAAACGTCGAGCCCCTGCTCCCAGGCCAAAGGTGCCAGCCCCAAAAGGGATGCCTGGCCTCAAACCTCCCTCAGCGGCCCTCGCACAGCCCCACTCGCATTGGGGCTGCGGGCTCGCCTAGCCGCGCAAGGGCCCAACATAGCGCCTTATGTCACTCTCAGCCAAAATCAGCCTTCACACCAAAAATTGTAAACGTCGAGCCCCTGCTCCCAGGCCAAAGGTGCCAGCCCCAAAACGGATGCCTGGCCTCAAACCTCCCTCAGCGGCCCTCGCACAGCCCCACTCGCATTGGGGCTGCGGGCTCGCCTAGCCGCGCAAGGGCCCAACATAGCGCCTTACCTCATTCTCGGCCAAAATCAGCCTTCACACTAAAAATTGTAAACGTCGAGCCCCTGCTCCCAGGCCAAAGGTGCCAGCCCCAAAAGGGATGCCTGGCCTCAAACCTCCCTCAGCGGCCCTCGCACAGCCCCACTCGCATTGGGGCTGCGGGCTCGCCTAGCCGCGCAAGGGCCCAACATAGCGCCTTACCTCACTCTCAGCCAAAATCAGCCTTCACACTCAAAAATTGTAAACGTCGAGCCCCTGCTCCCAGGCCAAAGGTGCCAGCCCCAAAAGGGATGCCTGGCCTCAAACCTCCCTCAGCGGCCCTCGCACAGCCCCACTCGCATTGGGGCTGCGGGCTCGCCTAGCCGCGCAAGGGCTCAACATACCGTCTTACGTCACTCTCAGCCAAAATCAGCCTTCACACTAAAAAATTGTAAACGTCGAGCCCCTGCTCCCAGGCCAAAGGTGCCAGCCCCAAAAGGGATGCCTGGCCTCAAACCTCCCTCAGCGGCCCTCGCACAGCCCCACTCGCATTGGGGCTGCGGGCTCGCCTAGCCGCGCAAGGGCTCAACATACCGTCTTACGTCACTCTCAGCCAAAATCAGCCTTCACACTCAAAAATTGTAAACGTCGAGCCCCTGCTCCCAGGCCAAAGGTGCCAGCCCCAAAAGGGATGCCTGGCCTCAAACCTCCCTCAGCGGCCCTCGCACAGCCCCACTCGCATTGGGGCTGCGGGCTCGCCTAGCCGCGCAAGGGCTCAACATACCGTCTTACGTCACTCTCAGCCAAAATCAGCCTTCACACCAAAAATTGTAAACGTCGAGCCCCTGCTCCCAGGCCAAAGGTGCCAGCCCCAAAAGGGATGCCTGGCCTCAAACCTCCCTCAGCGGCCCTCGCACAGCCCCACTCGCATTGGGGCTGCGGGCTCGCCTAGCCGCGCAAGGGCTCAACATACCGTCTTACGTCACTCCCAGCCAAAATCAGCCTTCACACCAAAAATTGTAAACGTCGAGCCCCTGCTCCCAGGCCAAAGGTGCCAGCCCCAAAAGGGATGCCTGGCCTCAAACCTCCCTCAGCGGCCCTCGCACAGCCCCACTCGCATTGGGGCTGCGGGCTCGCCTAGCCGCGCAAGGGCTCAACATAGCGCCTTACCTCACTCTCAGCCAAAATCAGCCTTCACACTAAAAAATTGTAAACGTCGAGCCCCTGCTCCCAGGCCAAAGGTGCCAGCCCCAAAAGGGATGCCTGGCCTCAAACCTCCCTCAGCGGCCCTCGCACAGCCCCACTCGCATTGGGGCTGCGGGCTCGCCTAGCCGCGCAAGGGCTCAACATAGCGCCTTACGTCACTCTCGGCCAAAATCAGCCTTCACACTCCAAAATTGTAAACGTCGAGCCCCTGCTCCCAGGCCAAAGGTGCCAGCCCCAAAAGGGATGCCTGGCCTCAAACCTCCCTCAGCGGCCCTCGCACAGCCCCACTCGCATTGGGGCTGCGGGCTCGCCTAGCCGCGCAAGGGCTCAACATACCGTCTTACGTCACTCTCGGCCAAAATCAGCCTTCACACAAAAATTGTAAACGTCGAGCCCCTGCTCCCAGGCCAAAGGTGCCAGCCCCAAAAGGGATGCCTGGCCTCAAACCTCCCTCAGCGGCCCTCGCACAGCCCCACTCGCATTGGGGCTGCGGGCTCGCCTAGCCGCGCAAGGGCCAACATAGCGCCTTACGTCACTCTCAGCCAAAATCAGCCTTCACACCAAAAAATTGTAAACGTCGAGCCCCTGCTCCCAGGCCAAAGGTGCCAGCCCCAAAAGGGATGCCTGGCCTCAAACCTCCCTCAGCGGCCCTCGCACAGCCCCACTCGCATTGGGGCTGCGGGCTCGCCTAGCCGCGCAAGGGCTCAACATAGCGCCTTACGTCACTCTCAGCCAAAATCAGCCTTCACGCCAAAAATTGTAAACGTCGAGCCCCTGCTCCCAGGCCAAAGGTGCCAGCCCCAAAAGGGATGCCTGGCCTCAAACCTCCCTCAGCGGCCCTCGCACAGCCCCACTCGCATTGGGGCTGCGGGCTCGCCTAGCCGCGCAAGGGCTCAACATACCGTCTTACGTCACTCTCAGCCAAAATCAGCCTTCACACTAAAAAATTGTAAACGTCGAGCCCCTGCTCCCAGGCCAAAGGTGCCAGCCCCAAAAGGGATGCCTGGCCTCAAACCTCCCTCAGCGGCCCTCGCACAGCCCCACTCGCATTGGGGCTGCGGGCTCGCCTAGCCGCGCAAGGGCTCAACATACCGTCTTACGTCACTCCCAGCCAAAATCAGCCTTCACACCAAAAATTGTAAACGTCGAGCCCCTGCTCCCAGGCCAAAGGTGCCAGCCCCAAAAGGGATGCCTGGCCTCAAACCTCCCTCAGCGGCCCTCGCACAGCCCCACTCGCATTGGGGCTGCGGGCTCGCCTAGCCGCGCAAGGGCCCAACATAGCGCCTTACCTCATTCTCGGCCAAAATCAGCCTTCACACCAAAAATTGTAAACGTCGAGCCCCTGCTCCCAGGCCAAAGGTGCCAGCCCCAAAAGGGATGCCTGGCCTCAAACCTCCCTCAGCGGCCCTCGCACAGCCCCACTCGCATTGGGGCTGCGGGCTCGCCTAGCCGCGCAAGGGCCCAACATAGCGCCTTACCTCATTCTCGGCCAAAATCAGCCTTCACACCAAAAATTGTAAACGTCGAGCCCCTGCTCCCAGGCCAAAGGTGCCAGCCCCAAAAGGGATGCCTGGCCTCAAACCTCCCTCAGCGGCCCTCGCACAGCCCCACTCGCATTGGGGCTGCGGGCTCGCCTAGCCGCGCAAGGGCTCAACATAGCGCCTTACGTCACTCTCAGCCAAAATCAGCCTTCACACCAAAAATTGTAAACGTCGAGCCCCTGCTCCCAGGCCAAAGGTGCCAGCCCCAAAAGGGATGCCTGGCCTCAAACCTCCCTCAGCGGCCCTCGCACAGCCCCACTCGCATTGGGGCTGCGGGCTCGCCTAGCCGCGCAAGGGCTCAACATAGCGACTTACGTCACTCTCAGCCAAAATCAGCCTTCACACCAAAAATTGTAAACGTCGAGCCCCTGCTCCCAGGCCAAAGGTGCCAGCCCCAAAAGGGATGCCTGGCCTCAAACCTCCCTCAGCGGCCCTCGCACAGCCCCACTCGCATTGGGGCTGCGGGCTCGCCTAGCCGCGCAAGGGCTCAACATAGCGCCTTACCTCACTCTCGCCAAAATCAGCCTTCACACCAAAAATTGTAAACGTCGAGCCCCTGCTCCCAGGCCAAAGGTGCCAGCCCCAAAAGGGATGCCTGGCCTCAAACCTCCCTCAGCGGCCCTCGCACAGCCCCACTCGCATTGGGGCTGCGGGCTCGCCTAGCCGCGCAAGGGCTCAACATAGCGCCTTACGTCACTCTCAGCCAAAATCAGCCTTCACACTAAAAAATTGTAAACGTCGAGCCCCTGCTCCCAGGCCAAAGGTGCCAGCCCCAAAAGGGATGCCTGGCCTCAAACCTCCCTCAGCGGCCCTCGCACAGCCCCACTCGCATTGGGGCTGCGGGCTCGCCTAGCCGCGCAAGGGCCAACATAGCGTCTTACGTCACTCTCAGCCAAAATCAGACTTCACACTAAAAAATTGTAAACGTCGAGCCCCTGCTCCCAGGCCAAAGGTGCCAGCCCCAAAAGGGATGCCTGGCCTCAAACCTCCCTCAGCGGCCCTCGCACAGCCCCACTCGCATTGGGGCTGCGGGCTCGCCTAGCCGCGCAAGGGCTCAACATAGCGTCTTACGTCACTCTCAGCCAAAATCAGCCTTCACACCAAAAATTGTAAACGTCGAGCCCCTGCTCCCAGGCCAAAGGTGCCAGCCCCAAAACGGATGCCTGGCCTCAAACCTCCCTCAGCGGCCCTCGCACAGCCCCACTCGCATTGGGGCTGCGGGCTCGCCTAGCCGCGCAAGGGCTCAACATAGCGCCTTACGTCACTCTCAGCCAAAATCAGCCTTCACACTAAAAAATTGTAAACGTCGAGCCCCTGCTCCCAGGCCAAAGGTGCCAGCCCCAAAAGGGATGCCTGGCCTCAAACCTCCCTCAGCGGCCCTCGCACAGCCCCACTCGCATTGGGGCTGCGGGCTCGCCTAGCCGCGCAAGGCCTCAACATACCGTCTTACGTCACTCTCGGCCAAAATCAGCCTTCACACCAAAAATTGTAAACGTCGAGCCCCTGCTCCCAGGCCAAAGGTGCCAGCCCCAAAAGGGATGCCTGGCCTCAAACCTCCCTCAGCGGCCCTCGCACAGCCCCACTCGCATTGGGGCTGCGGGCTCGCCTAGCCGCGCAATGGCTGAACATACTGTCTTACCTCACTCTCAGCCAAAATCAGCCTTCACACAAAAAATTGTAAACGTCGAGCCCCTGCTCCCAGGCCAAAGGTGCCAGCCCCAAAAGGGATGCCTGGCCTCAAACCTCCCTCAGCGGCCCTCGCACAGCCCCACTCGCATTGGGGCTGCGGGCTCGCCTAGCCGCGCAAGGGCTCAACATACCGTCTTACGTCACTCTCGGCCAAAATCAGCCTTCACACCAAAATTGTAAACGTCGAGCCCCTGCTCCCAGGCCAAAGGTGCCAGCCCCAAAAGGGATGCCTGGCCTCAAACCTCCCTCAGCGGCCCTCGCACAGCCCCACTCGCATTGGGGCTGCGGGCTCGCCTAGCCGCGCAAGGGCCCAACATAGCGTCTTACGTCACTCTCAGCCAAAATCAGCCTTCACACCAAAAATTGTAAACGTCGAGCCCCTGCTCCCAGGCCAAAGGTGCCAGCCCCAAAAGGGATGCCTGGCCTCAAACCTCCCTCAGCGGCCCTCGCACAGCCCCACTCGCATTGGGGCTGCGGGCTCGCCTAGCCGCGCAAGGGCTCAACATAGCGCCTTACGTCACTCTCAGCCAAAATCAGCCTTCACACTAAAAATTGTAAACGTCGAGCCCCTGCTCCCAGGCCAAAGGTGCCAGCCCCAAAAGGGATGCCTGGCCTCAAACCTCCCTCAGCGGCCCTCGCACAGCCCCACTCGCATTGGGGCTGCGGGCTCGCCTAGCCGCGCAAGGGCTCAACATACCGTCTTACGTCACTCTCAGCCAAAAGCAGCCTTCACACCAAAAATTGTAAACGTCGAGCCCCTGCTCCCAGGCCAAAGGTGCCAGCCCCAAAAGGGATGCCTGGCCTCAAACCTCCCTCAGCGGCCCTCGCACAGCCCCACTCGCATTGGGGCTGCGGGCTCGCCTAGCCGCGCAAGGGCTCAACATACCGTCTTACGTCACTCTCGGCCAAAATCAGCCTTCACACTAAAAAATTGTAAACGTCGAGCCCCTGCTCCCAGGCCAAAGGTGCCAGCCCCAAAAGGGATGCCTGGCCTCAAACCTCCCTCAGCGGCCCTCGCACAGCCCCACTCGCATTGGGGCTGCGGGCTCGCCTAGCCGCGCAAGGGCTCAACATAGCGTCTTACGTCACTCTCAGCCAAAATCAGCCTTCACACTAAAAATTGTAAACGTCGAGCCCCTGCTCCCAGGCCAAAGGTGCCAGCCCCAAAAGGGATGCCTGGCCTCAAACCTCCCTCAGCGGCCCTCGCACAGCCCCACTCGCATTGGGGCTGCGGGCTCGCCTAGCCGCGCAAGGGCCCAACATAGCGCCTTACTCACTCTCGCCAAAATCAGCCTTCACACCTAAAAATTGTAAACGTCGAGCCCCTGCTCCCAGGCCAAAGGTGCCAGCCCCAAAAGGGATGCCTGGCCTCAAACCTCCCTCAGCGGCCCTCGCACAGCCCCACTCGCATTGGGGCTGCGGGCTCGCCTAGCCGCGCAAGGGCTCAACATACCGTCTTACGTCACTCTCAGCCAAAATCAGCCTTCACACCAAAAATTGTAAACGTCGAGCCCCTGCTCCCAGGCCAAAGGTGCCAGCCCCAAAACGGATGCCTGGCCTCAAACCTCCCTCAGCGGCCCTCGCACAGCCCCACTCGCATTGGGGCTGCGGGCTCGCCTAGCCGCGCAAGGGCCCAACATAGCGTCTTACGTCACTCTCAGCCAAAATCAGCCTTCACACCAAAAATTGTAAACGTCGAGCCCCTGCTCCCAGGCCAAAGGTGCCAGCCCCAAAAGGGATGCCTGGCCTCAAACCTCCCTCAGCGGCCCTCGCACAGCCCCACTCGCATTGGGGCTGCGGGCTCGCCTAGCCGCGCAAGGGCTCAACATACCGTCTTACGTCACTCTCAGCCAAAATCAGCCTTCACACCAAAAATTGTAAACGTCGAGCCCCTGCTCCCAGGCCAAAGGTGCCAGCCCCAAAAGGGATGCCTGGCCTCAAACCTCCCTCAGCGGCCCTCGCACAGCCCCACTCGCATTGGGGCTGCGGGCTCGCCTAGCCGCGCAAGGGCTCAACATAGCGCCTTACGTCACTCTCAGCCAAAATCAGCCTTCACACTAAAAAATTGTAAACGTCGAGCCCCTGCTCCCAGGCCAAAGGTGCCAGCCCCAAAAGGGATGCCTGGCCTCAAACCTCCCTCAGCGGCCCTCGCACAGCCCCACTCGCATTGGGGCTGCGGGCTCGCCTAGCCGCGCAAGGGCTCAACATAGCGTCTTACGTCACTCTCAGCCAAAATCAGCCTTCACACCAAAAATTGTAAACGTTGAGCCCCTGCTCCCAGGCCAAAGGTGCCAGCCCCAAAAGGGATGCCTGGCCTCAAACCTCCCTCAGCGGCCCTCGCACAGCCCCACTCGCATTGGGGCTGCGGGCTCGCCTAGCCGCGCAAGGGCTCAACATACCGTCTTACGTCACTCTCAGCCAAAATCAGCCTTCACACCAAAAATTGTAAACGTCGAGCCCCTGCTCCCAGGCCAAAGGTGCCAGCCCCAAAACGGATGCCTGGCCTCAAACCTCCCTCAGCGGCCCTCGCACAGCCCCACTCGCATTGGGGCTGCGGGCTCGCCTAGCCGCGCAAGGGCCCAACATAGCGCCTTACCTCATTCTCGGCCAAAATCAGCCTTCACACCAAAAATTGTAAACGTCGAGCCCCTGCTCCCAGGCCAAAGGTGCCAGCCCCAAAAGGGATGCCTGGCCTCAAACCTCCCTCAGCGGCCCTCGCACAGCCCCACTCGCATTGGGGCTGCGGGCTCGCCTAGCCGCGCAAGGGCTCAACATAGCGTCTTACGTCACTCTCAGCCAAAATCAGCCTTCACACCAAAAATTGTAAACGTCGAGCCCCTGCTCCCAGGCCAAAGGTGCCAGCCCCAAAAGGGATGCCTGGCCTCAAACCTCCCTCAGCGGCCCTCGCACAGCCCCACTCGCATTGGGGCTGCGGGCTCGCCTAGCCGCGCAAGGGCTCAACATAGCGCCTTACCTCACTCTCAGCCAAAATCAGCCTTCACACTAAAAATTGTAAACGTCGAGCCCCTGCTCCCAGGCCAAAGGTGCCAGCCCCAAAAGGGATGCCTGGCCTCAAACCTCCCACAGCGGCCCTCGCACAGCCCCACTCGCATTGGGGCTGCGGGCTCGCCTAGCCGCGCAAGGGCTCAACATACCGTCTTACGTCACTCTCAGCCAAAATCGCCCTTCACACTAAAAAATTGTAAACGTCGAGCCCCTGCTCCCAGGCCAAAGGTGCCAGCCCCAAAAGGGATGCCTGGCCTCAAACCTCCCTCAGCGGCCCTCGCACAGCCCCACTCGCATTGGGGCTGCGGGCTCGCCTAGCCGCGCAAGGGCTCAACATACCGTCTTACGTCACTCTCAGCCAAAATCAGCCTTCACACCAAAAATTGTAAACGTCGAGCCCCTGCTCCCAGGCCAAAGGTGCCAGCCCCAAAAGGGATGCCTGGCCTCAAACCTCCCTCAGCGGCCCTCGCACAGCCCCACTCGCATTGGGGCTGCGGGCTCGCCTAGCCGCGCAAGGGCTCAACATACCGTCTTACGTCACTCTCAGCCAAAATCAGCCTTCACACTAAAAAATTGTAAACGTCGAGCCCCTGCTCCCAGGCCAAAGGTGCCAGCCCCAAAAGGGATGCCTGGCCTCAAACCTCCCTCAGCGGCCCTCGCACAGCCCCACTCGCATTGGGGCTGCGGGCTCGCCTAGCCGCGCAAGGGCCCAACATACCGTCTTACGTCACTCTCAGCCAAAATCAGCCTTCACACTAAAAAATTGTAAACGTCGAGCCCCTGCTCCCAGGCCAAAGGTGCCAGCCCCAAAAGGGATGCCTGGCCTCAAACCTCCCTCAGCGGCCCTCGCACAGCCCCACTCGCATTGGGGCTGCGGGCTCGCCTAGCCGCGCAAGGGCTCAACATAGCGTCTTACGTCACTCTCAGCCAAAATCAGCCTTCACACCAAAATTGTAAACGTCGAGCCCCTGCTCCCAGGCCAAAGGTGCCAGCCCCAAAGGGATGCCTGGCCTCAAACCTCCCTCAGCGGCCCTCGCACAGCCCCACTCGCATTGGGGCTGCGGGCTCGCCTAGCCGCGCAAGGGCCAACATACCGTCTTACGTCACTCCCAGCCAAAATCAGCCTTCACACTAAAAATTGTAAACGTCGAGCCCCTGCTCCCAGGCCAAAGGTGCCAGCCCCAAAAGGGATGCCTGGCCTCAAACCTCCCTCAGCGGCCCTCGCACAGCCCCACTCGCATTGGGGCTGCGGGCTCGCCTAGCCGCGCAAGGGCCCAACATAGCGCCTTACCTCACTCTCAGCCAAAATCAGCCTTCACACAAAATTGTAAACGTCGAGCCCCTGCTCCCAGGCCAAAGGTGCCAGCCCCAAAAGGGATGCCTGGCCTCAAACCTCCCTCAGCGGCCCTCGCACAGCCCCACTCGCATTGGGGCTGCGGGCTCGCCTAGCCGCGCAAGGGCCCAACATAGCGCCTTACGTCACTCTCGCCAAAATCAGCCTTCACACCAAAAATTGTAAACGTCGAGCCCCTGCTCCCAGGCCAAAGGTGCCAGCCCCAAAAGGGATGCCTGGCCTCAAACCTCCCTCAGCGGCCCTCGCACAGCCCCACTCGCATTGGGGCTGCGGGCTCGCCTAGCCGCGCAAGGGCCCAACATAGCGCCTTACGTCACTCTCAGCCAAAATCAGCCTTCACACCAAAAATTGTAAACGTCGAGCCCCTGCTCCCAGGCCAAAGGTGCCAGCCCCAAAAGGGATGCCTGGCCTCAAACCTCCCTCAGCGGCCCTCGCACAGCCCCACTCGCATTGGGGCTGCGGGCTCGCCTAGCCGCGCAAGGGCTCAACATAGCGTCTTACGTCACTCTCGGCCAAAATCAGCCTTCACACTAAAAATTCAAACGTCGAGCCCCTGCTCCCAGGCCAAAGGTGCCAGCCCCAAAAGGGATGCCTGGCCTCAAACCTCCCTCAGCGGCCCTCGCACAGCCCCACTCGCATTGGGGCTGCGGGCTCGCCTAGCCGCGCAAGGGCTCAACATACCGTCTTACGTCACTCTCAGCCAAAATCAGCCTTCACACCAAAATTGTAAACGTCGAGCCCCTGCTCCCAGGCCAAAGGTGCCAGCCCCAAAAGGGATGCCTGGCCTCAAACCTCCCTCAGCGGCCCTCGCACAGCCCCACTCGCATTGGGGCTGCGGGCTCGCCTAGCCGCGCAAGGGCCCAACATAGCGCCTTACCTCACTCTCAGCCAAAATGAGCCTTCACACCAAAAATTGTAAACGTCGAGCCCCTGCTCCCAGGCCAAAGGTGCCAGCCCCAAAAGGGATGCCTGGCCTCAAACCTCCCTCAGCGGCCCTCGCACAGCCCCACTCGCATTGGGGCTGCGGGCTCGCCTAGCCGCGCAAGGGCTCAACATAGCGTCTTACGTCACTCTCGCCAAAATCAGCCTTCACACTAAAAAATTGTAAACGTCGAGCCCCTGCTCCCAGGCCAAAGGTGCCAGCCCCAAAAGGGATGCCTGGCCTCAAACCTCCCTCAGCGGCCCTCGCACAGCCCCACTCGCATTGGGGCTGCGGGCTCGCCTAGCCGCGCAAGGGCCCAACATAGCGCCTTACGTCACTCTCAGCCAAAATCAGCCTTCACACTAAAATTGTAAACGTCGAGCCCCTGCTCCCAGGCCAAAGGTGCCAGCCCCAAAAGGGATGCCTGGCCTCAAACCTCCCTCAGCGGCCCTCGCACAGCCCCACTCGCATTGGGGCTGCGGGCTCGCCTAGCCGCGCAAGGGCTCAACATACCGTCTTACGTCACTCTCAGCCAAAATCAGCCTTCACACCAAAAATTGTAAACGTCGAGCCCCTGCTCCCAGGCCAAAGGTGCCAGCCCCAAAAGGGATGCCTGGCCTCAAACCTCCCTCAGCGGCCCTCGCACAGCCCCACTCGCATTGGGGCTGCGGGCTCGCCTAGCCGCGCAAGGGCCCAACATAGCGTCTTACGTCACTCGCAGCCAAAATCAGCCTTCACACCAAAAATTGTAAACGTCGAGCCCCTGCTCCCAGGCCAAAGGTGCCAGCCCCAAAAGGGATGCCTGGCCTCAAACCTCCCTCAGCGGCCCTCGCACAGCCCCACTCGCATTGGGGCTGCGGGCTCGCCTAGCCGCGCAAGGGCTCAACATAGCGCCTTACCTCACTCTCAGCCAAAATCAGCCTTCACACTAAAAAATTGTAAACGTCGAGCCCCTGCTCCCAGGCCAAAGGTGCCAGCCCCAAAAGGGATGCCTGGCCTCAAACCTCCCTCAGCGGCCCTCGCACAGCCCCACTCGCATTGGGGCTGCGGGCTCGCCTAGCCGCGCAAGGGCTCAACATAGCGTCTTACGTCACTCTCAGCCAAAATCAGCCTTCACACCAAAATTGTAAACGTCGAGCCCCTGCTCCCAGGCCAAAGGTGCCAGCCCCAAAAGGGATGCCTGGCCTCAAACCTCCCTCAGCGGCCCTCGCACAGCCCCACTCGCATTGGGGCTGCGGGCTCGCCTAGCCGCGCAAGGGCTCAACATACCGTCTTACGTCACTCTCAGCCAAAATCAGCCTTCACACCAAAAATTGTAAACGTCGAGCCCCTGCTCCCAGGCCAAAGGTGCCAGCCCCAAAAGGGATGCCTGGCCTCAAACCTCCCTCAGCGGCCCTCGCACAGCCCCACTCGCATTGGGGCTGCGGGCTCGCCTAGCCGCGCAAGGGCTCAACATACCGTCTTACGTCACTCCCAGCCAAAATCAGCCTTCACACCAAAAATTGTAAACGTCGAGCCCCTGCTCCCAGGCCAAAGGTGCCAGCCCCAAAAGGGATGCCTGGCCTCAAACCTCCCTCAGCGGCCCTCGCACAGCCCCACTCGCATTGGGGCTGCGGGCTCGCCTAGCCGCGCAAGGGCCAACATAGCGCCTTATGTCACTCTCGGCCAAAATCAGCCTTCACACCAAAAATTGTAAACGTCGAGCCCCTGCTCCCAGGCCAAAGGTGCCAGCCCCAAAAGGGATGCCTGGCCTCAAACCTCCCTCAGCGGCCCTCGCACAGCCCCACTCGCATTGGGGCTGCGGGCTCGCCTAGCCGCGCAAGGGCTCAACATACCGTCTTACGTCACTCTCAGCCAAAATCAGCCTTCACACCAAAATTGTAAACGTCGAGCCCCTGCTCCCAGGCCAAAGGTGCCAGCCCCAAAAGGGATGCCTGGCCTCAAACCTCCCTCAGCGGCCCTCGCACAGCCCCACTCGCATTGGGGCTGCGGGCTCGCCTAGCCGCGCAAGGGCTCAACATAGCGCCTTACGTCACTCTCGGCCAAAATCAGACTTCACACTAAAAAATTGTAAACGTCGAGCCCCTGCTCCCAGGCCAAAGGTGCCAGCCCCAAAAGGGATGCCTGGCCTCAAACCTCCCTCAGCGGCCCTCGCACAGCCCCACTCGCATTGGGGCTGCGGGCTCGCCTAGCCGCGCAAGGGCTCAACATAGCGCCTTACGTCACTCTCGGCCAAAATCAGACTTCACACTAAAAAATTGTAAACGTCGAGCCCCTGCTCCCAGGCCAAAGGTGCCAGCCCCAAAAGGGATGCCTGGCCTCAAACCTCCCTCAGCGGCCCTCGCACAGCCCCACTCGCATTGGGGCTGCGGGCTCGCCTAGCCGCGCAAGGGCTCAACATACCGTCTTACGTCACTCTCAGCCAAAATCAGCCTTCACACCAAAAATTGTAAACGTCGAGCCCCTGCTCCCAGGCCAAAGGTGCCAGCCCCAAAAGGGATGCCTGGCCTCAAACCTCCCTCAGCGGCCCTCGCACAGCCCCACTCGCATTGGGGCTGCGGGCTCGCCTAGCCGCGCAAGGGCTCAACATAGCGCTTACGTCACTCTCAGCCAAAATCAGCCTTCACACTAAAAAATTGTAAACGTCGAGCCCCTGCTCCCAGGCCAAAGGTGCCAGCCCCAAAAGGGATGCCTGGCCTCAAACCTCCCTCAGCGGCCCTCGCACAGCCCCACTCGCATTGGGGCTGCGGGCTCGCCTAGCCGCGCAAGGGCCCAACATACCGTCTTACGTCACTCTCAGCCAAAATCAGCCTTCACACCAAAAATTGTAAACGTCGAGCCCCTGCTCCCAGGCCAAAGGTGCCAGCCCCAAAAGGGATGCCTGGCCTCAAACCTCCCTCAGCGGCCCTCGCACAGCCCCACTCGCATTGGGGCTGCGGGCTCGCCTAGCCGCGCAAGGGCTCAACATAGCGCCTTACCTCACTCTCAGCCAAAATCAGCCTTCACACTAAAAAATTGTAAACGTCGAGCCCCTGCTCCCAGGCCAAAGGTGCCAGCCCCAAAAGGGATGCCTGGCCTCAAACCTCCCTCAGCGGCCCTCGCACAGCCCCACTCGCATTGGGGCTGCGGGCTCGCCTAGCCGCGCAAGGGCTCAACATACGTCTTACCTCACTCTCAGCCAAAATCAGCCTTCACACCAAAAATTGTAAACGTCGAGCCCCTGCTCCCAGGCCAAAGGTGCCAGCCCCAAAAGGGATGCCTGGCCTCAAACCTCCCTCAGCGGCCCTCGCACAGCCCCACTCGCATTGGGGCTGCGGGCTCGCCTAGCCGCGCAAGGGCTCAACATAGCGCCTTACGTCACTCTCAGCCAAAATCAGCCTTCACGCCAAAAATATAAACGTCGAGCCCCTGCTCCCAGGCCAAAGGTGCCAGCCCCAAAAGGGATGCCTGGCCTCAAACCTCCCTCAGCGGCCCTCGCACAGCCCCACTCGCATTGGGGCTGCGGGCTCGCCTAGCCGCGCAAGGGCCAACATAGCGCCTTACGTCATTCTCGGCCAAAATCAGCCTTCACACTAAAAATTGTAAACGTCGAGCCCCTGCTCCCAGGCCAAAGGTGCCAGCCCCAAAAGGGATGCCTGGCCTCAAACCTCCCTCAGCGGCCCTCGCACAGCCCCACTCGCATTGGGGCTGCGGGCTCGCCTAGCCGCGCAAGGGCCCAACATAGCGCTTACGTCACTCTCAGCCAAAATCAGCCTTCACCTAAAAAATTCAAACGTCGAGCCCCTGCTCCCAGGCCAAAGGTGCCAGCCCCAAAAGGGATGCCTGGCCTCAAACCTCCCTCAGCGGCCCTCGCACAGCCCCACTCGCATTGGGGCTGCGGGCTCGCCTAGCCGCGCAAGGGCCCAACATACCGTCTTACGTCATTCCCGCCAAAATCAGCCTTCACACCAAAAATTGTAAACGTCGAGCCCCTGCTCCCAGGCCAAAGGTGCCAGCCCCAAAAGGGATGCCTGGCCTCAAACCTCCCTCAGCGGCCCTCGCACAGCCCCACTCGCATTGGGGCTGCGGGCTCGCCTAGCCGCGCAAGGGCCCAACATAGCGCCTTACGTCACTCTCGGCCAAAATCAGCCTTCACACTAAAAAATTGTAAACGTCGAGCCCCTGCTCCCAGGCCAAAGGTGCCAGCCCCAAAAGGGATGCCTGGCCTCAAACCTCCCTCAGCGGCCCTCGCACAGCCCCACTCGCATTGGGGCTGCGGGCTCGCCTAGCCGCGCAAGGGCTCAACATACCATCTTACGTCACTCTCAGCCAAAATCAGCCTTCACACCAAAAATTGTAAACGTCGAGCCCCTGCTCCCAGGCCAAAGGTGCCAGCCCCAAAACGGATGCCTGGCCTCAAACCTCCCTCAGCGGCCCTCGCACAGCCCCACTCGCATTGGGGCTGCGGGCTCGCCTAGCCGCGCAAGGGCTCAACATACCGTCTTACGTCACTCTCAGCCAAAATCGCCCTTCACACCAAAAATTGTAAACGTCGAGCCCCTGCTCCCAGGCCAAAGGTGCCAGCCCCAAAAGGGATGCCTGGCCTCAAACCTCCCTCAGCGGCCCTCGCACAGCCCCACTCGCATTGGGGCTGCGGGCTCGCCTAGCCGCGCAAGGGCTCAACATACCGTCTTACGTCACTCTCAGCCAAAATCAGCCTTCACACAAAAAATTGTAAACGTCGAGCCCCTGCTCCCAGGCCAAAGGTGCCAGCCCCAAAAGGGATGCCTGGCCTCAAACCTCCCTCAGCGGCCCTCGCACAGCCCCACTCGCATTGGGGCTGCGGGCTCGCCTAGCCGCGCAAGGGCTCAACATACCGTCTTACGTCACTCTCAGCCAAAATCAGCCTTCACACCAAAAATTGTAAACGTCGAGCCCCTGCTCCCAGGCCAAAGGTGCCAGCCCCAAAAGGGATGCCTGGCCTCAAACCTCCCTCAGCGGCCCTCGCACAGCCCCACTCGCATTGGGGCTGCGGGCTCGCCTAGCCGCGCAAGGGCTCAACATAGCGCCTTACGTCACTCTCAGCCAAAATCAGCCTTCACGCCAAAAAAAATGTAAACGTCGAGCCCCTGCTCCCAGGCCAAAGGTGCCAGCCCCAAAAGGGATGCCTGGCCTCAAACCTCCCACAGCGGCCCTCGCACAGCCCCACTCGCATTGGGGCTGCGGGCTCGCCTAGCCGCGCAAGGGCTCAACATAGCGTCTTACGTCACTCTCAGCCAAAATCAGCCTTCACACCAAAAATTGTAAACGTCGAGCCCCTGCTCCCAGGCCAAAGGTGCCAGCCCCAAAAGGGATGCCTGGCCTCAAACCTCCCTCAGCGGCCCTCGCACAGCCCCACTCGCATTGGGGCTGCGGGCTCGCCTAGCCGCGCAAGGGCTCAACATACCGTCTTACGTCACTCTCAGCCAAAATCAGCCTTCACACAAAAAAATTGTAAACGTCGAGCCCCTGCTCCCAGGCCAAAGGTGCCAGCCCCAAAAGGGATGCCTGGCCTCAAACCTCCCTCAGCGGCCCTCGCACAGCCCCACTCGCATTGGGGCTGCGGGCTCGCCTAGCCGCGCAAGGGCTCAACATAGCGTCTTACGTCACTCTCGGCCAAAATCAGCCTTCACACCAAAAAATTGTAAACGTCGAGCCCCTGCTCCCAGGCCAAAGGTGCCAGCCCCAAAAGGGATGCCTGGCCTCAAACCTCCCTCAGCGGCCCTCGCACAGCCCCACTCGCATTGGGGCTGCGGGCTCGCCTAGCCGCGCAAGGGCTCAACATACGTCTTACGTCACTCTCAGCCAAAATCAGCCTTCACACCAAAAATTGTAAACGTCGAGCCCCTGCTCCCAGGCCAAAGGTGCCAGCCCCAAAAGGGATGCCTGGCCTCAAACCTCCCTCAGCGGCCCTCGCACAGCCCCACTCGCATTGGGGCTGCGGGCTCGCCTAGCCGCGCAAGGGCCCAACATAGCGCCTTACGTCACTCCCAGCCAAAATCAGCCTTCACACCAAAAATTGTAAACGTCGAGCCCCTGCTCCCAGGCCAAAGGTGCCAGCCCCAAAAGGGATGCCTGGCCTCAAACCTCCCTCAGCGGCCCTCGCACAGCCCCACTCGCATTGGGGCTGCGGGCTCGCCTAGCCGCGCAAGGGCTCAACATAGCGCCTTACGTCACTCTCAGCCAAAATCAGCCTTCACACCAAAAATTGTAAACGTCGAGCCCCTGCTCCCAGGCCAAAGGTGCCAGCCCCAAAAGGGATGCCTGGCCTCAAACCTCCCTCAGCGGCCCTCGCACAGCCCCACTCGCATTGGGGCTGCGGGCTCGCCTAGCCGCGCAAGGGCCTCAACATACCGTCTTACGTCACTCTCAGCCAAAATCAGCCTTCACACCAAAAATTGTAAACGTCGAGCCCCTGCTCCCAGGCCAAAGGTGCCAGCCCCAAAAGGGATGCCTGGCCTCAAACCTCCCTCAGCGGCCCTCGCACAGCCCCACTCGCATTGGGGCTGCGGGCTCGCCTAGCCGCGCAAGGGCCCAACATAGCGCCTTACGTCACTCTCAGCCAAAATCAGCCTTCACACCAAAAATTGTAAACGTCGAGCCCCTGCTCCCAGGCCAAAGGTGCCAGCCCCAAAACGGATGCCTGGCCTCAAACCTCCCTCAGCGGCCCTCGCACAGCCCCACTCGCATTGGGGCTGCGGGCTCGCCTAGCCGCGCAAGGGCCCAACATACCGTCTTACGTCACTCTCAGCCAAAATCAGCCTTCACACTAAAAAATTGTAAACGTCGAGCCCCTGCTCCCAGGCCAAAGGTGCCAGCCCCAAAAGGGATGCCTGGCCTCAAACCTCCCTCAGCGGCCCTCGCACAGCCCCACTCGCATTGGGGCTGCGGGCTCGCCTAGCCGCGCAAGGGCTCAACATATCGTCTTACGTCACTCTCAGCCAAAATCAGCCTTCACACCAAAAATTGTAAACGTCGAGCCCCTGCTCCCAGGCCAAAGGTGCCAGCCCCAAAAGGGATGCCTGGCCTCAAACCTCCCTCAGCGGCCCTCGCACAGCCCCACTCGCATTGGGGCTGCGGGCTCGCCTAGCCGCGCAAGGGCCCAACATAGCGCCTTACCTCACTCTCAGCCAAAATCAGCCTTCACACCAAAAATTGTAAACGTCGAGCCCCTGCTCCCAGGCCAAAGGTGCCAGCCCCAAAAGGGATGCCTGGCCTCAAACCTCCCTCAGCGGCCCTCGCACAGCCCCACTCGCATTGGGGCTGCGGGCTCGCCTAGCCGCGCAAGGGCTCAACATACCGTCTTACGTCACTCTCAGCCAAAATCACCCTTCACACCAAAAATTGTAAACGTCGAGCCCCTGCTCCCAGGCCAAAGGTGCCAGCCCCAAAAGGGATGCCTGGCCTCAAACCTCCCTCAGCGGCCCTCGCACAGCCCCACTCGCATTGGGGCTGCGGGCTCGCCTAGCCGCGCAAGGGCTCAACATACCGTCTTACCTCACTCTCGGCCAAAATCTGCGTTCACACCAAAAATTGTAAACGTCGAGCCCCTGCTCCCAGGCCAAAGGTGCCAGCCCCAAAAGGGATGCCTGGCCTCAAACCTCCCTCAGCGGCCCTCGCACAGCCCCACTCGCATTGGGGCTGCGGGCTCGCCTAGCCGCGCAAGGGCCCAACATAGCGCCTTACCTCATTCTCGGCCAAAATCAGCCTTCACACTAAAAAATTGTAAACGTCGAGCCCCTGCTCCCAGGCCAAAGGTGCCAGCCCCAAAAGGGATGCCTGGCCTCAAACCTCCCTCAGCGGCCCTCGCACAGCCCCACTCGCATTGGGGCTGCGGGCTCGCCTAGCCGCGCAAGGGCTCAACATAGCGTCTTACGTCACTCTCAGCCAAAATCAGCCTTCACACCAAAAATTGTAAACGTCGAGCCCCTGCTCCCAGGCCAAAGGTGCCAGCCCCAAAAGGGATGCCTGGCCTCAAACCTCCCTCAGCGGCCCTCGCACAGCCCCACTCGCATTGGGGCTGCGGGCTCGCCTAGCCGCGCAAGGGCCCAACATACCGTCTTACGTCACTCTCGGCCAAAATCAGCCTTCACACCAAAAATTGTAAACGTCGAGCCCCTGCTCCCAGGCCAAAGGTGCCAGCCCCAAAAGGGATGCCTGGCCTCAAACCTCCCTCAGCGGCCCTCGCACAGCCCCACTCGCATTGGGGCTGCGGGCTCGCCTAGCCGCGCAAGGGCTCAACATAGCGACTTACCTCACTCTCAGCCAAAATCAGCCTTCACACTCAAAAATTGTAAACGTCGAGCCCCTGCTCCCAGGCCAAAGGTGCCAGCCCCAAAAGGGATGCCTGGCCTCAAACCTCCCTCAGCGGCCCTCGCACAGCCCCACTCGCATTGGGGCTGCGGGCTCGCCTAGCCGCGCAAGGGCCCAACATAGCGTCTTACGTCACTCTCAGCCAAAATCAGCCTTCACACCAAAAATTGTAAACGTCGAGCCCCTGCTCCCAGGCCAAAGGTGCCAGCCCCAAAAGGGATGCCTGGCCTCAAACCTCCCTCAGCGGCCCTCGCACAGCCCCACTCGCATTGGGGCTGCGGGCTCGCCTAGCCGCGCAAGGGCCCAACATACCGTCTTACCTCACTCTCGGCCAAAATCAGCCTTCACACCAAAAATTGTAAACGTCGAGCCCCTGCTCCCAGGCCAAAGGTGCCAGCCCCAAAACGGATGCCTGGCCTCAAACCTCCCTCAGCGGCCCTCGCACAGCCCCACTCGCATTGGGGCTGCGGGCTCGCCTAGCCGCGCAAGGGCTCAACATAGCGCCTTACTCACTCTCGGCCAAAATCAGCCTTCACACTAAAAAATTGTAAACGTCGAGCCCCTGCTCCCAGGCCAAAGGTGCCAGCCCCAAAAGGGATGCCTGGCCTCAAACCTCCCTCAGCGGCCCTCGCACAGCCCCACTCGCATTGGGGCTGCGGGCTCGCCTAGCCGCGCAAGGGCTCAACATACCGTCTTACGTCACTCTCAGCCAAAATCAGCCTTCACACCAAAAATTGTAAACGTCGAGCCCCTGCTCCCAGGCCAAAGGTGCCAGCCCCAAAAGGGATGCCTGGCCTCAAACCTCCCTCAGCGGCCCTCGCACAGCCCCACTCGCATTGGGGCTGCGGGCTCGCCTAGCCGCGCAAGGGCTCAACATACCGTCTTACGTCACTCTCGGCCAAAATCAGCCTTCACACCAAAAATTGTAAACGTCGAGCCCCTGCTCCCAGGCCAAAGGTGCCAGCCCCAAAAGGGATGCCTGGCCTCAAACCTCCCTCAGCGGCCCTCGCACAGCCCCACTCGCATTGGGGCTGCGGGCTCGCCTAGCCGCGCAAGGGCTCAACATAGTAGCTTACCTCACTCTCGGCCAAAATCAGCCTTCACACTCCAAAATTGTAAACGTCGAGCCCCTGCTCCCAGGCCAAAGGTGCCAGCCCCAAAAGGGATGCCTGGCCTCAAACCTCCCTCAGCGGCCCTCGCACAGCCCCACTCGCATTGGGGCTGCAGGCTCGCCTAGCCGCGCAAGGCCTCAACATACCGTCTTACGTCACTCTCAGCCAAAATCAGCCTTCACACCAAAAATTGTAAACGTCGAGCCCCTGCTCCCAGGCCAAAGGTGCCAGCCCCAAAAGGGATGCCTGGCCTCAAACCTCCCTCAGCGGCCCTCGCACAGCCCCACTCGCATTGGGGCTGCGGGCTCGCCTAGCCGCGCAAGGGCTCAACATAGCGTCTTACGTCACTCTCGGCCAAAATCAGCCTTCACACTAAAAATTGTAAACGTCGAGCCCCTGCTCCCAGGCCAAAGGTGCCAGCCCCAAAAGGGATGCCTGGCCTCAAACCTCCCTCAGCGGCCCTCGCACAGCCCCACTCGCATTGGGGCTGCGGGCTCGCCTAGCCGCGCAAGGGCTCAACATAGCGCCTTACGTCACTCTCAGCCAAAATCAGCCTTCACACTAAAAAATTGTAAACGTCGAGCCCCTGCTCCCAGGCCAAAGGTGCCAGCCCCAAAAGGGATGCCTGGCCTCAAACCTCCCTCAGCGGCCCTCGCACAGCCCCACTCGCATTGGGGCTGCGGGCTCGCCTAGCCGCGCAAGGGCCCAACATAGCGCCTTACCTCACTCTCAGCCAAAATCAGCCTTCACACTAAAAAATTGTAAACGTCGAGCCCCTGCTCCCAGGCCAAAGGTGCCAGCCCCAAAAGGGATGCCTGGCCTCAAACCTCCCTCAGCGGCCCTCGCACAGCCCCACTCGCATTGGGGCTGCGGGCTCGCCTAGCCGCGCAAGGGCTCAACATAGCGCCTTACGTCACTCTCAGCCAAAATCAGCCTTCACACCAAAAATTGTAAACGTCGAGCCCCTGCTCCCAGGCCAAAGGTGCCAGCCCCAAAAGGGATGCCTGGCCTCAAACCTCCCTCAGCGGCCCTCGCACAGCCCCACTCGCATTGGGGCTGCGGGCTCGCCTAGCCGCGCAAGGGCTCAACATAGCGCCTTACGTCACTCTCAGCCAAAATCAGCCTTCACACTAAAAAATTGTAAACGTCGAGCCCCTGCTCCCAGGCCAAAGGTGCCAGCCCCAAAAGGGATGCCTGGCCTCAAACCTCCCTCAGCGGCCCTCGCACAGCCCCACTCGCATTGGGGCTGCGGGCTCGCCTAGCCGCGCAAGGGCCCAACATAGCGTCTTACGTCACTCTCAGCCAAAATCAGCCTTCACACTAAAAATTGTAAACGTCGAGCCCCTGCTCCCAGGCCAAAGGTGCCAGCCCCAAAAGGGATGCCTGGCCTCAAACCTCCCTCAGCGGCCCTCGCACAGCCCCACTCGCATTGGGGCTGCGGGCTCGCCTAGCCGCGCAAGGGCCCAACATACCGTCTTACGTCACTCTCAGCCAAAATCAGCCTTCACACCAAAAATTGTAAACGTCGAGCCCCTGCTCCCAGGCCAAAGGTGCCAGCCCCAAAAGGGATGCCTGGCCTCAAACCTCCCTCAGCGGCCCTCGCACAGCCCCACTCGCATTGGGGCTGCGGGCTCGCCTAGCCGCGCAAGGGCTCAACATAGCGCCTTACGTCACTCTCAGCCAAAATCAGCCTTCACACTAAAAATTGTAAACGTCGAGCCCCTGCTCCCAGGCCAAAGGTGCCAGCCCCAAAAGGGATGCCTGGCCTCAAACCTCCCTCAGCGGCCCTCGCACAGCCCCACTCGCATTGGGGCTGCGGGCTCGCCTAGCCGCGCAAGGGCTCAACATACGTCTTACGTCACTCTCAGCCAAAATCAGCCTTCACACCAAAAATTGTAAACGTCGAGCCCCTGCTCCCAGGCCAAAGGTGCCAGCCCCAAAAGGGATGCCTGGCCTCAAACCTCCCTCAGCGGCCCTCGCACAGCCCCACTCGCATTGGGGCTGCGGGCTCGCCTAGCCGCGCAAGGGCCCAACATAGCGCCTTACCTCATTCTCGGCCAAAATCAGCCTTCACACTAAAAATTGTAAACGTCGAGCCCCTGCTCCCAGGCCAAAGGTGCCAGCCCCAAAAGGGATGCCTGGCCTCAAACCTCCCTCAGCGGCCCTCGCACAGCCCCACTCGCATTGGGGCTGCGGGCTCGCCTAGCCGCGCAAGGGCCCAACATAGCGTCTTACGTCACTCTCAGCCAAAATCAGACTTCACACCAAAAATTGTAAACGTCGAGCCCCTGCTCCCAGGCCAAAGGTGCCAGCCCCAAAAGGGATGCCTGGCCTCAAACCTCCCTCAGCGGCCCTCGCACAGCCCCACTCGCATTGGGGCTGCGGGCTCGCCTAGCCGCGCAAGGGCTCAACATAGCGCTTACTCACTCTCAGCCAAAATCAGCCTTCACACCAAAAATTGTAAACGTCGAGCCCCTGCTCCCAGGCCAAAGGTGCCAGCCCCAAAAGGGATGCCTGGCCTCAAACCTCCCTCAGCGGCCCTCGCACAGCCCCACTCGCATTGGGGCTGCGGGCTCGCCTAGCCGCGCAAGGGCCCAACATAGCGCCTTACGTCACTCTCAGCCAAAATCAGCCTTCACACCAAAAATTGTAAACGTCGAGCCCCTGCTCCCAGGCCAAAGGTGCCAGCCCCAAAAGGGATGCCTGGCCTCAAACCTCCCTCAGCGGCCCTCGCACAGCCCCACTCGCATTGGGGCTGCGGGCTCGCCTAGCCGCGCAAGGGCTCAACATACCGTCTTACGTCACTCTCAGCCAAAATCAGCCTTCACACCAAAAATTGTAAACGTCGAGCCCCTGCTCCCAGGCCAAAGGTGCCAGCCCCAAAGGGATGCCTGGCCTCAAACCTCCCTCAGCGGCCCTCGCACAGCCCCACTCGCATTGGGGCTGCGGGCTCGCCTAGCCGCGCAAGGGCCCAACATACCGTCTTACCTCACTCTCAGCCAAAATCAGCCTTCACACCAAAAATTGTAAACGTCGAGCCCCTGCTCCCAGGCCAAAGGTGCCAGCCCCAAAAGGGATGCCTGGCCTCAAACCTCCCTCAGCGGCCCTCGCACAGCCCCACTCGCATTGGGGCTGCGGGCTCGCCTAGCCGCGCAAGGGCTCAACATAGCGCCTTACGTCACTCTCAGCCAAAATCAGCCTTCACGCCAAAAAAAATGTAAACGTCGAGCCCCTGCTCCCAGGCCAAAGGTGCCAGCCCCAAAAGGGATGCCTGGCCTCAAACCTCCCTCAGCGGCCCTCGCACAGCCCCACTCGCATTGGGGCTGCGGGCTCGCCTAGCCGCGCAAGGGCTCAACATAGCGCCTTACGTCACTCTCAGCCAAAATCAGCCTTCACACCAAAAATTGTAAACGTCGAGCCCCTGCTCCCAGGCCAAAGGTGCCAGCCCCAAAAGGGATGCCTGGCCTCAAACCTCCCTCAGCGGCCCTCGCACAGCCCCACTCGCATTGGGGCTGCGGGCTCGCCTAGCCGCGCAAGGGCCCAACATACCGTCTTACGTCACTCTCAGCCAAAATCAGCCTTCACACCAAAAATTGTAAACGTCGAGCCCCTGCTCCCAGGCCAAAGGTGCCAGCCCCAAAAGGGATGCCTGGCCTCAAACCTCCCTCAGCGGCCCTCGCACAGCCCCACTCGCATTGGGGCTGCGGGCTCGCCTAGCCGCGCAAGGGCCCAACATAGCGCCTTACGTCACTCTCAGCCAAAATCAGCCTTCACACTCCAAATTTCAAACGTCGAGCCCCTGCTCCCAGGCCAAAGGTGCCAGCCCCAAAAGGGATGCCTGGCCTCAAACCTCCCTCAGCGGCCCTCGCACAGCCCCACTCGCATTGGGGCTGCGGGCTCGCCTAGCCGCGCAAGGGCTCAACATATCGTCTTACGTCACTCTCAGCCAAAATCAGCCTTCACACCAAAAAATTGTAAACGTCGAGCCCCTGCTCCCAGGCCAAAGGTGCCAGCCCCAAAAGGGATGCCTGGCCTCAAACCTCCCTCAGCGGCCCTCGCACAGCCCCACTCGCATTGGGGCTGCGGGCTCGCCTAGCCGCGCAAGGGCTCAACATAGCGCCTTACGTCACTCTCAGCCAAAATCAGCCTTCACACTAAAAAATTGTAAACGTCGAGCCCCTGCTCCCAGGCCAAAGGTGCCAGCCCCAAAAGGGATGCCTGGCCTCAAACCTCCCTCAGCGGCCCTCGCACAGCCCCACTCGCATTGGGGCTGCGGGCTCGCCTAGCCGCGCAAGGGCTCAACATACCGTCTTACGTCACTCTCAGCCAAAATCAGCCTTCACACCAAAAATTGTAAACGTCGAGCCCCTGCTCCCAGGCCAAAGGTGCCAGCCCCAAAAGGGATGCCTGGCCTCAAACCTCCCTCAGCGGCCCTCGCACAGCCCCACTCGCATTGGGGCTGCGGGCTCGCCTAGCCGCGCAAGGGCCCAACATAGCGCCTTACCTCACTCTCAGCCAAAATCAGCCTTCACACTCCAAAGTTCAAACGTCGAGCCCCTGCTCCCAGGCCAAAGGTGCCAGCCCCAAAAGGGATGCCTGGCCTCAAACCTCCCTCAGCGGCCCTCGCACAGCCCCACTCGCATTGGGGCTGCGGGCTCGCCTAGCCGCGCAAGGGCTCAACATAGCGACTTACGTCACTCTCGGCCAAAATCAGCCTTCACACCAAAAATTGTAAACGTCGAGCCCCTGCTCCCAGGCCAAAGGTGCCAGCCCCAAAAGGGATGCCTGGCCTCAAACCTCCCTCAGCGGCCCTCGCACAGCCCCACTCGCATTGGGGCTGCGGGCTCGCCTAGCCGCGCAAGGGCTCAACATACCGTCTTACGTCACTCTCAGCCAAAATCAGCCTTCACACCAAAAATTGTAAACGTCGAGCCCCTGCTCCCAGGCCAAAGGTGCCAGCCCCAAAAGGGATGCCTGGCCTCAAACCTCCCTCAGCGGCCCTCGCACAGCCCCACTCGCATTGGGGCTGCGGGCTCGCCTAGCCGCGCAAGGGCTCAACATACCGTCTTACGTCACTCTCAGCCAAAATCAGCCTTCACACTAAAAAATTGTAAACGTCGAGCCCCTGCTCCCAGGCCAAAGGTGCCAGCCCCAAAAGGGATGCCTGGCCTCAAACCTCCCTCAGCGGCCCTCGCACAGCCCCACTCGCATTGGGGCTGCGGGCTCGCCTAGCCGCGCAAGGGCTCAACATACCGTCTTACGTCACTCTCAGCCAAAATCAGCCTTCACACCAAAAATTGTAAACGTCGAGCCCCTGCTCCCAGGCCAAAGGTGCCAGCCCCAAAAGGGATGCCTGGCCTCAAACCTCCCTCAGCGGCCCTCGCACAGCCCCACTCGCATTGGGGCTGCGGGCTCGCCTAGCCGCGCAAGGGCTCAACATAGCGCCTTACGTCACTCTCAGCCAAAATCAGCCTTCACACCAAAAATTGTAAACGTCGAGCCCCTGCTCCCAGGCCAAAGGTGCCAGCCCCAAAAGGGATGCCTGGCCTCAAACCTCCCTCAGCGGCCCTCGCACAGCCCCACTCGCATTGGGGCTGCGGGCTCGCCTAGCCGCGCAAGGGCTCAACATACCGCCTTACGTCACTCTCAGCCAAAATCAGCCTTCAACCTCCAAAAATTGTAAACGTCGAGCCCCTGCTCCCAGGCCAAAGGTGCCAGCCCCAAAAGGGATGCCTGGCCTCAAACCTCCCTCAGCGGCCCTCGCACAGCCCCACTCGCATTGGGGCTGCGGGCTCGCCTAGCCGCGCAAGGGCTCAACATACCGTCTTACGTCACTCTCGGCCAAAATCAGCCTTCACACTAAAAAATTGTAAACGTCGAGCCCCTGCTCCCAGGCCAAAGGTGCCAGCCCCAAAAGGGATGCCTGGCCTCAAACCTCCCTCAGCGGCCCTCGCACAGCCCCACTCGCATTGGGGCTGCGGGCTCGCCTAGCCGCGCAAGGGCTCAACATACCGTCTTACGTCACTCCCAGCCAAAATCAGCCTTCACACCAAAAATTGTAAACGTCGAGCCCCTGCTCCCAGGCCAAAGGTGCCAGCCCCAAAAGGGATGCCTGGCCTCAAACCTCCCTCAGCGGCCCTCGCACAGCCCCACTCGCATTGGGGCTGCGGGCTCGCCTAGCCGCGCAAGGGCTCAACATACCGTCTTACGTCACTCTCAGCCAAAATCACCCTTCACACCAAAAATTGTAAACGTCGAGCCCCTGCTCCCAGGCCAAAGGTGCCAGCCCCAAAAGGGATGCCTGGCCTCAAACCTCCCTCAGCGGCCCTCGCACAGCCCCACTCGCATTGGGGCTGCGGGCTCGCCTAGCCGCGCAAGGGCTCAACATAGTGCCTTACGTCACTCTCAGCCAAAATCAGCCTTCACACTAAAAATTGTAAACGTCGAGCCCCTGCTCCCAGGCCAAAGGTGCCAGCCCCAAAAGGGATGCCTGGCCTCAAACCTCCCTCAGCGGCCCTCGCACAGCCCCACTCGCATTGGGGCTGCGGGCTCGCCTAGCCGCGCAAGGGCTCAACATACCGTCTTACGTCACTCTCGGCCAAAATCAGCCTTCACACCAAAAATTGTAAACGTCGAGCCCCTGCTCCCAGGCCAAAGGTGCCAGCCCCAAAGGGATGCCTGGCCTCAAACCTCCCTCAGCGGCCCTCGCACAGCCCCACTCGCATTGGGGCTGCGGGCTCGCCTAGCCGCGCAAGGGCTCAACATACCGTCTTACGTCACTCTCGGCCAAAATCAGCCTTCACACTAAAAATTGTAAACGTCGAGCCCCTGCTCCCAGGCCAAAGGTGCCAGCCCCAAAAGGGATGCCTGGCCTCAAACCTCCCTCAGCGGCCCTCGCACAGCCCCACTCGCATTGGGGCTGCGGGCTCGCCTAGCCGCGCAAGGGCCCAACATAGCGTCTTACGTCACTCTCAGCCAAAATCAGCCTTCACACTAAAAAGTTCAAACGTCGAGCCCCTGCTCCCAGGCCAAAGGTGCCAGCCCCAAAAGGGATGCCTGGCCTCAAACCTCCCTCAGCGGCCCTCGCACAGCCCCACTCGCATTGGGGCTGCGGGCTCGCCTAGCCGCGCAAGGGCTCAACATACCGTCTTACGTCACTCTCAGCCAAAATCAGCCTTCACACTAAAAAATTGTAAACGTCGAGCCCCTGCTCCCAGGCCAAAGGTGCCAGCCCCAAAAGGGATGCCTGGCCTCAAACCTCCCTCAGCGGCCCTCGCACAGCCCCACTCGCATTGGGGCTGCGGGCTCGCCTAGCCGCGCAAGGGCCCAACATAGCGCCTTACCTCATTCTCGGCCAAAATCAGCCTTCACACCAAAAATTGTAAACGTCGAGCCCCTGCTCCCAGGCCAAAGGTGCCAGCCCCAAAAGGGATGCCTGGCCTCAAACCTCCCTCAGCGGCCCTCGCACAGCCCCACTCGCATTGGGGCTGCGGGCTCGCCTAGCCGCGCAAGGGCTCAACATACCGTCTTACGTCACTCTCAGCCAAAATCAGCCTTCACCCCCCAAATTGTAAACGTCGAGCCCCTGCTCCCAGGCCAAAGGTGCCAGCCCCAAAAGGGATGCCTGGCCTCAAACCTCCCTCAGCGGCCCTCGCACAGCCCCACTCGCATTGGGGCTGCGGGCTCGCCTAGCCGCGCAAGGGCCCAACATAGCGTCTTACCTCACTCTCGGCCAAAATCAGCCTTCACACCAAAAATTGTAAACGTCGAGCCCCTGCTCCCAGGCCAAAGGTGCCAGCCCCAAAAGGGATGCCTGGCCTCAAACCTCCCTCAGCGGCCCTCGCACAGCCCCACTCGCATTGGGGCTGCGGGCTCGCCTAGCCGCGCAAGGGCTCAACATAGCGCCTTACGTCACTCTCAGCCAAAATCAGCCTTCACACTAAAAATTGTAAACGTCGAGCCCTGCTCCCAGGCCAAAGGTGCCAGCCCCAAAAGGGATGCCTGGCCTCAAACCTCCCTCAGCGGCCCTCGCACAGCCCCACTCGCATTGGGGCTGCGGGCTCGCCTAGCCGCGCAAGGGCTCAACATAGCGCCTTACCTCATTCTCGGCCAAAATCAGCCTTCACACTAAAAATTGTAAACGTCGAGCCCCTGCTCCCAGGCCAAAGGTGCCAGCCCCAAAAGGGATGCCTGGCCTCAAACCTCCCTCAGCGGCCCTCGCACAGCCCCACTCGCATTGGGGCTGCGGGCTCGCCTAGCCGCGCAAGGGCCCAACATACCGTCTTACGTCACTCTCAGCCAAAATCAGCCTTCACACCAAAAATTGTAAACGTCGAGCCCCTGCTCCCAGGCCAAAGGTGCCAGCCCCAAAAGGGATGCCTGGCCTCAAACCTCCCTCAGCGGCCCTCGCACAGCCCCACTCGCATTGGGGCTGCGGGCTCGCCTAGCCGCGCAAGGGCCCAACATAGCGCCTTACGTCACTCTCGGCCAAAATCAGCCTTCACACCAAAAATTGTAAACGTCGAGCCCCTGCTCCCAGGCCAAAGGTGCCAGCCCCAAAAGGGATGCCTGGCCTCAAACCTCCCTCAGCGGCCCTCGCACAGCCCCACTCGCATTGGGGCTGCGGGCTCGCCTAGCCGCGCAAGGGCTCAACATAGCGCCTTACGTCACTCTCAGCCAAAATCAGCCTTCACGCCAAAAAATTGTAAACGTCGAGCCCCTGCTCCCAGGCCAAAGGTGCCAGCCCCAAAAGGGATGCCTGGCCTCAAACCTCCCTCAGCGGCCCTCGCACAGCCCCACTCGCATTGGGGCTGCGGGCTCGCCTAGCCGCGCAAGGGCTCAACATACCGTCTTACGTCACTCTCGGCCAAAATCAGCCTTCACACTAAAAAATTGTAAACGTCGAGCCCCTGCTCCCAGGCCAAAGGTGCCAGCCCCAAAAGGGATGCCTGGCCTCAAACCTCCCTCAGCGGCCCTCGCACAGCCCCACTCGCATTGGGGCTGCGGGCTCGCCTAGCCGAGCAAGGGCTCAACATAGCGCCTTACGTCACTCTCGGCCAAAATCAGCCTTCACCTAAAAATTGTAAACGTCGAGCCCCTGCTCCCTGGCCAAAGGTGCCAGCCCCAAAAGGGATGCCTGGCCTCAAACCTCCCTCAGCGGCCCTCGCACAGCCCCACTCGCATTGGGGCTGCGGGCTCGCCTAGCCGCGCAAGGGCTCAACATACCGTCTTACGTCACTCTCAGCCAAAATCAGCCTTCACACCAAAAATTGTAAACGTCGAGCCCCTGCTCCCAGGCCAAAGGTGCCAGCCCCAAAAGGGATGCCTGGCCTCAAACCTCCCTCAGCGGCCCTCGCACAGCCCCACTCGCATTGGGGCTGCGGGCTCGCCTAGCCGCGCAAGGGCTCAACATAGCGCCTTACCTCACTCTCAGCCAAAATCAGCCTTCACACTAAAAAATTGTAAACGTCGAGCCCCTGCTCCCAGGCCAAAGGTGCCAGCCCCAAAAGGGATGCCTGGCCTCAAACCTCCCTCAGCGGCCCTCGCACAGCCCCACTCGCATTGGGGCTGCGGGCTCGCCTAGCCGCGCAAGGGCTCAACATAGCGTCTTACCTCACTCTCGGCCAAAATCAGCCTTCACCTCAAAATTGTAAACGTCGAGCCCCTGCTCCCAGGCCAAAGGTGCCAGCCCCAAAAGGGATGCCTGGCCTCAAACCTCCCTCAGCGGCCCTCGCACAGCCCCACTCGCATTGGGGCTGCGGGCTCGCCTAGCCGCGCAAGGGCCTAACATACCGTCTTACGTCACTCTCAGCCAAAAGCAGCCTTCACACCAAAAATTGTAAACGTCGAGCCCCTGCTCCCAGGCCAAAGGTGCCAGCCCCAAAAGGGATGCCTGGCCTCAAACCTCCCTCAGCGGCCCTCGCACAGCCCCACTCGCATTGGGGCTGCGGGCTCGCCTAGCCGCGCAAGGGCTCAACATAGCGCCTTACGTCACTCTCAGCCAAAATCAGCCTTCACACCAAAAAATGTAAACGTCGAGCCCCTGCTCCCAGGCCAAAGGTGCCAGCCCCAAAAGGGATGCCTGGCCTCAAACCTCCCTCAGCGGCCCTCGCACAGCCCCACTCGCATTGGGGCTGCGGGCTCGCCTAGCCGCGCAAGGGCCAACATAGCGCCTTACCTCACTCTCGGCCAAAATCAGCCTTCACACCAAAATTGTAAACGTCGAGCCCTGCTCCCAGGCCAAAGGTGCCAGCCCCAAAACGGATGCCTGGCCTCAAACCTCCCTCAGCGGCCCTCGCACAGCCCCACTCGCATTGGGGCTGCGGGCTCGCCTAGCCGCGCAAGGCCTCAACATAGCGCTTACTCACTCTCAGCCAAAATCAGCCTTCACACTAAAAAATTGTAAACGTCGAGCCCCTGCTCCCAGGCCAAAGGTGCCAGCCCCAAAAGGGATGCCTGGCCTCAAACCTCCCTCAGCGGCCCTCGCACAGCCCCACTCGCATTGGGGCTGCGGGCTCGCCTAGCCGCGCAAGGGCCCAACATACCGTCTTACGTCACTCTCAGCCAAAATCAGCCTTCACACCAAAAATTGTAAACGTCGAGCCCCTGCTCCCAGGCCAAAGGTGCCAGCCCCAAAAGGGATGCCTGGCCTCAAACCTCCCTCAGCGGCCCTCGCACAGCCCCACTCGCATTGGGGCTGCGGGCTCGCCTAGCCGCGCAAGGGCTCAACATACCGTCTTACGTCACTCTCAGCCAAAATCAGCCTTCACACCAAAAATTGTAAACGTCGAGCCCCTGCTCCCAGGCCAAAGGTGCCAGCCCCAAAAGGGATGCCTGGCCTCAAACCTCCCACAGCGGCCCTCGCACAGCCCCACTCGCATTGGGGCTGCGGGCTCGCCTAGCCGCGCAAGGGCTCAACATAGCGCCTTACCTCACTCTCGGCCAAAATCAGCCTTCACTCCAAAATTGTAAACGTCGAGCCCCTGCTCCCAGGCCAAAGGTGCCAGCCCCAAAAGGGATGCCTGGCCTCAAACCTCCCTCAGCGGCCCTCGCACAGCCCCACTCGCATTGGGGCTGCGGGCTCGCCTAGCCGCGCAAGGGCTCAACATACCGTCTTACGTCACTCTCAGCCAAAATCAGCCTTCACACTAAAAAATTGTAAACGTCGAGCCCCTGCTCCCAGGCCAAAGGTGCCAGCCCCAAAAGGGATGCCTGGCCTCAAACCTCCCTCAGCGGCCCTCGCACAGCCCCACTCGCATTGGGGCTGCGGGCTCGCCTAGCCGCGCAAGGGCCCAACATAGCGTCTTACCTCACTCTCAGCCAAAATCAGCCTTCACACTAAAAAATTGTAAACGTCGAGCCCCTGCTCCCAGGCCAAAGGTGCCAGCCCCAAAAGGGATGCCTGGCCTCAAACCTCCCTCAGCGGCCCTCGCACAGCCCCACTCGCATTGGGGCTGCGGGCTCGCCTAGCCGCGCAAGGGCTCAACATAGCGCCTTACGTCACTCTCAGCCAAAATCAGCCTTCACGCCAAAAAAATGTAAACGTCGAGCCCCTGCTCCCAGGCCAAAGGTGCCAGCCCCAAAAGGGATGCCTGGCCTCAAACCTCCCTCAGCGGCCCTCGCACAGCCCCACTCGCATTGGGGCTGCGGGCTCGCCTAGCCGCGCAAGGGCTCAACATACCGTCTTACCTCACTCTCGGCCAAAATCAGCCTTCACACTCCAAAATTGTAAACGTCGAGCCCCTGCTCCCAGGCCAAAGGTGCCAGCCCCAAAAGGGATGCCTGGCCTCAAACCTCCCTCAGCGGCCCTCGCACAGCCCCACTCGCATTGGGGCTGCGGGCTCGCCTAGCCGCGCAAGGGCTCAACATAGCGTCTTACGTCACTCTCAGCCAAAATCAGCCTTCACACCAAAAATTGTAAACGTCGAGCCCCTGCTCCCAGGCCAAAGGTGCCAGCCCCAAAACGGATGCCTGGCCTCAAACCTCCCTCAGCGGCCCTCGCACAGCCCCACTCGCATTGGGGCTGCGGGCTCGCCTAGCCGCGCAAGGGCTCAACATACCGTCTTACGTCACTCTCAGCCAAAATCAGCCTTCACACCAAAAATTGTAAACGTCGAGCCCCTGCTCCCAGGCCAAAGGTGCCAGCCCCAAAAGGGATGCCTGGCCTCAAACCTCCCTCAGCGGCCCTCGCACAGCCCCACTCGCATTGGGGCTGCGGGCTCGCCTAGCCGCGCAAGGGCTCAACATAGCGTCTTACGTCACTCTCAGCCAAAATCAGCCTTCACCTCAAAATTCAAACGTCGAGCCCCTGCTCCCAGGCCAAAGGTGCCAGCCCCAAAAGGGATGCCTGGCCTCAAACCTCCCTCAGCGGCCCTCGCACAGCCCCACTCGCATTGGGGCTGCGGGCTCGCCTAGCCGCGCAAGGGCTCAACATACCGTCTTACGTCACTCTCGGCCAAAATCAGCCTTCACACCAAAAATTGTAAACGTCGAGCCCCTGCTCCCAGGCCAAAGGTGCCAGCCCCAAAAGGGATGCCTGGCCTCAAACCTCCCTCAGCGGCCCTCGCACAGCCCCACTCGCATTGGGGCTGCGGGCTCGCCTAGCCGCGCAAGGGCTCAACATAGCGCCTTACGTCACTCTCGGCCAAAATCAGCCTTCACACTAAAAAATTGTAAACGTCGAGCCCCTGCTCCCAGGCCAAAGGTGCCAGCCCCAAAAGGGATGCCTGGCCTCAAACCTCCCTCAGCGGCCCTCGCACAGCCCCACTCGCATTGGGGCTGCGGGCTCGCCTAGCCGCGCAAGGGCTCAACATAGCGTCTTACCTCACTCTCAGCCAAAATCAGCCTTCACCCAAAAAATTGTAAACGTCGAGCCCCTGCTCCCAGGCCAAAGGTGCCAGCCCCAAAAGGGATGCCTGGCCTCAAACCTCCCTCAGCGGCCCTCGCACAGCCCCACTCGCATTGGGGCTGCGGGCTCGCCTAGCCGCGCAAGGGCTCAACATACCGTCTTACGTCACTCTCAGCCAAAATCAGCCTTCACACAAAAAATTGTAAACGTCGAGCCCCTGCTCCCAGGCCAAAGGTGCCAGCCCCAAAAGGGATGCCTGGCCTCAAACCTCCCTCAGCGGCCCTCGCACAGCCCCACTCGCATTGGGGCTGCGGGCTCGCCTAGCCGCGCAAGGGCCAACATAGCGTCTTACCTCACTCTCAGCCAAAATCAGCCTTCACACCAAAAAATTGTAAACGTCGAGCCCCTGCTCCCAGGCCAAAGGTGCCAGCCCCAAAAGGGATGCCTGGCCTCAAACCTCCCTCAGCGGCCCTCGCACAGCCCCACTCGCATTGGGGCTGCGGGCTCGCCTAGCCGCGCAAGGGCTCAACATAGTGCCTTACGTCACTCTCGGCCAAAATCAGCCTTCACACTCAAAAATTGTAAACGTCGAGCCCCTGCTCCCAGGCCAAAGGTGCCAGCCCCAAAAGGGATGCCTGGCCTCAAACCTCCCTCAGCGGCCCTCGCACAGCCCCACTCGCATTGGGGCTGCGGGCTCGCCTAGCCGCGCAAGGGCTCAACATACCGCTTACGTCACTCTCCGCCAAAATCAGCCTTCACACCAAAATTGTAAACGTCGAGCCCCTGCTCCCAGGCCAAAGGTGCCAGCCCCAAAAGGGATGCCTGGCCTCAAACCTCCCTCAGCGGCCCTCGCGCAGCCCCACTCGCATTGGGGCTGCGGGCTCGCCTAGCCGCGCAAGGGCCCAACATACGTCTTACGTCACTCCAGCCAAAATCAGCCTTCACACTAAAAAATTGTAAACGTCGAGCCCCTGCTCCCAGGCCAAAGGTGCCAGCCCCAAAAGGGATGCCTGGCCTCAAACCTCCCTCAGCGGCCCTCGCACAGCCCCACTCGCATTGGGGCTGCGGGCTCGCCTAGCCGCGCAAGGGCCCAACATAGCGCCTTACGTCACTCTCGGCCAAAATCAGCCTTCACACTAAAAATTGTAAACGTCGAGCCCCTGCTCCCAGGCCAAAGGTGCCAGCCCCAAAAGGGATGCCTGGCCTCAAACCTCCCTCAGCGGCCCTCGCACAGCCCCACTCGCATTGGGGCTGCGGGCTCGCCTAGCCGCGCAAGGGCTCAACATACCGTCTTACGTCACTCTCAGCCAAAATCAGCCTTCACACAAAAAATTGTAAACGTCGAGCCCCTGCTCCCAGGCCAAAGGTGCCAGCCCCAAAAGGGATGCCTGGCCTCAAACCTCCCTCAGCGGCCCTCGCACAGCCCCACTCGCATTGGGGCTGCGGGCTCGCCTAGCCGCGCAAGGGCTCAACATAGCGCCTTACCTCACTCTCAGCCAAAATCAGCCTTCACACTAAAAAATTGTAAACGTCGAGCCCCTGCTCCCAGGCCAAAGGTGCCAGCCCCAAAAGGGATGCCTGGCCTCAAACCTCCCTCAGCGGCCCTCGCACAGCCCCACTCGCATTGGGGCTGCGGGCTCGCCTAGCCGCGCAAGGGCCAACATAGCGCCTTACCTCATTCTCGGCAAAATCAGCCTTCACACCAAAAATTGTAAACGTCGAGCCCCTGCTCCCAGGCCAAAGGTGCCAGCCCCAAAAGGGATGCCTGGCCTCAAACCTCCCTCAGCGGCCCTCGCACAGCCCCACTCGCATTGGGGCTGCGGGCTCGCCTAGCCGCGCAAGGGCCAACATAGCGCCTTACGTCACTCTCGGCCAAAATCAGCCTTCACCCTAAAATTGTAAACGTCGAGCCCCTGCTCCCAGGCCAAAGGTGCCAGCCCCAAAAGGGATGCCTGGCCTCAAACCTCCCTCAGCGGCCCTCGCACAGCCCCACTCGCATTGGGGCTGCGGGCTCGCCTAGCCGCGCAAGGGCTCAACATAGCGCCTTACGTCACTCTCGGCCAAAATCAGCCTTCACCGTCCAAATTGTAAACGTCGAGCCCCTGCTCCCAGGCCAAAGGTGCCAGCCCCAAAAGGGATGCCTGGCCTCAAACCTCCCTCAGCGGCCCTCGCACAGCCCCACTCGCATTGGGGCTGCGGGCTCGCCTAGCCGCGCAAGGGCCCAACATACCGTCTTACGTCACTCTCAGCCAAAATCGCCCTTCACACCAAAAATTGTAAACGTCGAGCCCCTGCTCCCAGGCCAAAGGTGCCAGCCCCAAAAGGGATGCCTGGCCTCAAACCTCCCTCAGCGGCCCTCGCACAGCCCCACTCGCATTGGGGGCTGCGGGCTCGCCTAGCCGCGCAAGGGCTCAACATAGCCTCTTACGTCACTCTCAGCCAAAATCAGCCTTCACCCTCCAAAAATTGTAAACGTCGAGCCCCTGCTCCCAGGCCAAAGGTGCCAGCCCCAAAAGGGATGCCTGGCCTCAAACCTCCCTCAGCGGCCCTCGCACAGCCCCACTCGCATTGGGGCTGCGGGCTCGCCTAGCCGCGCAAGGGCCCAACATAGCGACTTACCTCACTCTCGGCCAAAATCAGCCTTCACACTAAAAATTGTAAACGTCGAGCCCCTGCTCCCAGGCCAAAGGTGCCAGCCCCAAAAGGGATGCCTGGCCTCAAACCTCCCTCAGCGGCCCTCGCACAGCCCCACTCGCATTGGGGCTGCGGGCTCGCCTAGCCGCGCAAGGGCTCAACATACCGTCTTACGTCACTCTCAGCCAAAATCAGCCTTCACACTAAAAAATTGTAAACGTCGAGCCCCTGCTCCCAGGCCAAAGGTGCCAGCCCCAAAAGGGATGCCTGGCCTCAAACCTCCCTCAGCGGCCCTCGCACAGCCCCACTCGCATTGGGGCTGCGGGCTCGCCTAGCCGCGCAAGGGCTCAACATAGCTTCTTACCTCACTCTCGCCAAAATCAGCCTTCACACTAAAAAATTGTAAACGTCGAGCCCCTGCTCCCAGGCCAAAGGTGCCAGCCCCAAAAGGGATGCCTGGCCTCAAACCTCCCTCAGCGGCCCTCGCACAGCCCCACTCGCATTGGGGCTGCGGGCTCGCCTAGCCGCGCAAGGGCTCAACATAGCGTCTTACTCACTCTCAGCCAAAATCAGCCTTCACACCTCCAAAATTCAAAACGTCGAGCCCCTGCTCCCAGGCCAAAGGTGCCAGCCCCAAAAGGGATGCCTGGCCTCAAACCTCCCTCAGCGGCCCTCGCACAGCCCCACTCGCATTGGGGCTGCGGGCTCGCCTAGCCGCGCAAGGGCCCAACATAGCGTCTTACCTCATTCTCGGCCAAAATCAGCCTTCACACTAAAAAATTGTAAACGTCGAGCCCCTGCTCCCAGGCCAAAGGTGCCAGCCCCAAAAGGGATGCCTGGCCTCAAACCTCCCTCAGCGGCCCTCGCACAGCCCCACTCGCATTGGGGCTGCGGGCTCGCCTAGCCGCGCAAGGGCTCAACATACCGTCTTACTCACTCTCAGCCAAAATCAGCCTTCACACTAAAAATTGTAAACGTCGAGCCCCTGCTCCCAGGCCAAAGGTGCCAGCCCCAAAAGGGATGCCTGGCCTCAAACCTCCCTCAGCGGCCCTCGCACAGCCCCACTCGCATTGGGGCTGCGGGCTCGCCTAGCCGCGCAAGGGCCCAACATAGCGCCTTACCTCATTCTCAGCCAAAATCAGCCTTCACACCAAAACTTGTAAACGTCGAGCCCCTGCTCCCAGGCCAAAGGTGCCAGCCCCAAAAGGGATGCCTGGCCTCAAACCTCCCTCAGCGGCCCTCGCACAGCCCCACTCGCATTGGGGCTGCGGGCTCGCCTAGCCGCGCAAGGGCTCAACATAGCGCCTTACGTCACTCTCGGCCAAAATCAGCCTTCACACTCCAAAGTTCAAACGTCGAGCCCCTGCTCCCAGGCCAAAGGTGCCAGCCCCAAAAGGGATGCCTGGCCTCAAACCTCCCTCAGCGGCCCTCGCACAGCCCCACTCGCATTGGGGCTGCGGGCTCGCCTAGCCGCGCAAGGGCCAAACATAGCGACTTACCCACTCTCAGCCAAAATCAGCCTTCACACTACAAAAATTGTAAACGTCGAGCCCCTGCTCCCAGGCCAAAGGTGCCAGCCCCAAAAGGGATGCCTGGCCTCAAACCTCCCTCAGCGGCCCTCGCACAGCCCCACTCGCATTGGGGCTGCGGGCTCGCCTAGCCGCGCAAGGGCCCAACATACCGCCTTACGTCACTCTCAGCCAAAATCAGCCTTCACACTAAAAAATTGTAAACGTCGAGCCCCTGCTCCCAGGCCAAAGGTGCCAGCCCCAAAAGGGATGCCTGGCCTCAAACCTCCCTCAGCGGCCCTCGCACAGCCCCACTCGCATTGGGGCTGTGCGGCTCGCCTAGCCGCGCAAGGGCTCAACATAGCGCCTTACGTCACTCTCAGCCAAAATCAGCCTTCACACTCAAAATTTGTAAACGTCGAGCCCCTGCTCCCAGGCCAAAGGTGCCAGCCCCAAAGGGATGCCTGGCCTCAAACCTCCCTCAGCGGCCCTCGCACAGCCCCACTCGCATTGGGGCTGCGGGCTCGCCTAGCCGCGCAAGGGCCCAACATAGCGCCTTACCTCATTCTCGGCCAAAATCAGCCTTCATGCCAAAAAAATGTAAACGTCGAGCCCCTGCTCCCAGGCCAAAGGTGCCAGCTCCAAAAGGGATGCCTGGCCTCAAACCTCCCACAGCGGCCCTCGCACAGCCCCACTCGCATTGGGGCTGCGGGCTCGCCTAGCCGCGCAAGGGCTCAACATACCGTCTTACGTCACTCTCAGCCAAAATCAGCCTTCACACTAAAAAATTGTAAACGTCGAGCCCCTGCTCCCAGGCCAAAGGTGCCAGCCCCAAAAGGGATGCCTGGCCTCAAACCTCCCTCAGCGGCCCTCGCACAGCCCCACTCGCATTGGGGCTGCGGGCTCGCCTAGCCGCGCAAGGGCTCAACATACCGTCTTACGTCACTCTCGGCCAAAATCAGCCTTCACACTAAAAAATTGTAAACGTCGAGCCCCTGCTCCCAGGCCAAGGTGCCAGCCCCAAAAGGGATGCCTGGCCTCAAACCTCCCTCAGCGGCCCTCGCACAGCCCCACTCGCATTGGGGCTGCGGGCTCGCCTAGCCGCGCAAGGGCTCAACATAGCGCCTTACCTCACTCTCAGCCAAAATCAGCCTTCAACCTCCAAAGTTCAAACGTCGAGCCCCTGCTCCCAGGCCAAAGGTGCCAGCCCCAAAGGGATGCCTGGCCTCAAACCTCCCTCAGCGGCCCTCGCACAGCCCCACTCGCATTGGGGCTGCGGGCTCGCCTAGCCGCGCAAGGGCTCAACATACCGTCTTACGTCACTCTCGCCAAAATCAGCCTTCACACTAAAAAATTGTAAACGTCGAGCCCCTGCTCCCAGGCCAAAGGTGCCAGCCCCAAAAGGGATGCCTGGCCTCAAACCTCCCTCAGCGGCCCTCGCACAGCCCCACTCGCATTGGGGCTGCGGGCTCGCCTAGCCGCGCAGGGCCCAACATAGCGCCTTACCTCATTCTCAGCCAAAATCAGCCTTCACACCCAAAAATTGTAAACGTCGAGCCCCTGCTCCCAGGCCAAAGGTGCCAGCCCCAAAAGGGATGCCTGGCCTCAAACCTCCCTCAGCGGCCCTCGCACAGCCCCACTCGCATTGGGGCTGCGGGCTCGCCTAGCCGCGCAAGGGCACAACATAGCGCCTTACGTCACTCTCGGCCAAAATCAGCCTTCACACTCCAAAAATTGTAAACGTCGAGCCCCTGCTCCCAGGCCAAAGGTGCCAGCCCCAAAAGGGATGCCTGGCCTCAAACCTCCCTCAGCGGCCCTCGCACAGCCCCACTCGCATTGGGGCTGCGGGCTCGCCTAGCCGCGCAAGGGCTCAACATAGCGACTTACCTCATTCTCGGCCAAAATCAGACTTCACACTAAAAAATTGTAAACGTCGAGCCCCTGCTCCCAGGCCAAAGGTGCCAGCCCCAAAAGGGATGCCTGGCCTCAAACCTCCCTCAGCGGCCCTCGCACAGCCCCACTCGCATTGGGGCTGCGGGCTCGCCTAGCCGCGCAAGGGCCCAACATACGTCTTACGTCACTCTCAGCCAAAATCAGCCTTCACACAAAAATTGTAAACGTCGAGCCCCTGCTCCCAGGCCAAAGGTGCCAGCCCAAAAGGGATGCCTGGCCTCAAACCTCCCTCAGCGGCCCTCGCACAGCCCCACTCGCATTGGGGCTGCGGGCTCGCCTAGCCGCGCAAGGGCTCAACATAGGCCTTACGTCACTCTCAGCCAAAATCAGCCTTCACACTAAAAATTGTAAACGTCGAGCCCCTGCTCCCAGGCCAAAGGTGCCAGCCCCAAAAGGGATGCCTGGCCTCAAACCTCCCTCAGCGGCCCTCGCACAGCCCCACTCGCATTGGGGCTGCGGGCTCGCCTAGCCGCGCAAGGGCCCAACATAGCGTCTTACGTCATTCTCGGCCAAAATCAGCCTTCACACTAAAAAATTGTAAACGTCGAGCCCCTGCTCCCAGGCCAAAGGTGCCAGCCCCAAAAGGGATGCCTGGCCTCAAACCTCCTCAGCGGCCCTCGCACAGCCCCACTCGCATTGGGGCTGCGGGCTCGCCTAGCCGCGCAATGCCTCAACATAGCGCCTTACGTCACTCTCGGCCAAAATCAGCCTTCACACTCCAAAATTGTAAACGTCGAGCCCCTGCTCCCAGGCCAAAGGTGCCAGCCCCAAAAGGGATGCCTGGCCTCAAACCTCCCTCAGCGGCCCTCGCACAGCCCCACTCGCATTGGGGCTGCGGGCTCGCCTAGCCGCGCAAGGGCTCAACATAGCGCCTTACGTCACTCTCAGCCAAAATCAGCCTTCACGCCAAAAAATGTAAACGTCGAGCCCCTGCTCCCAGGCCAAGGGTGCCAGCCCAAAAGGATGCCTGGCCTCAAACCTCCCTCAGCGGCCCTCGCACAGCCCCACTCGCATTGGGGCTGCGGGCTCGCCTAGCCGCGCAAGGGCTCAACATAGCGCCTTCATCACTCTCAGCCAAAATCAGCCTTCACACCAAAAAATTGTAAACGTCGAGCCCTGCTCCCAGGCCAAAGGTGCCAGCCCCAAAAGGGATGCCTGGCCTCAAACCTCCCTCAGCGGCCCTCGCACAGCCCCACTCGCATTGGGGCTGCGGGCTCGCCTAGCCGCGCAAGGGCTCAACATAGCGCCTTACCTCATTCTCAGCCAAAATCAGACTTCACACTAAAAATTGTAAACGTCGAGCCCCTGCTCCCAGGCCAAAGGTGCCAGCCCCAAAAGGGATGCCTGGCCTCAAACCTCCCTCAGCGGCCCTCGCACAGCCCCACTCGCATTGGGGCTGCGGGCTCGCCTAGCCGCGCAAGGGCTCAACATAGCGCTTACGTCACTCTCAGCCAAAATCAGCCTTCACACCAAAAAATTGTAAACGTCGAGCCCCTGCTCCCAGGCCAAAGGTGCCAGCCCCAAAACGGATGCCTGGCCTCAAACCTCCCTCAGCGGCCCTCGCACAGCCCCACTCGCATTGGGGCTGCGGGCTCGCCTAGCCGCGCAAGGGCTCAACATAGCGTCTTACGTCACTCTCAGCCAAAATCAGCCTTCACACTAAAAAATTGTAAACGTCGAGCCCCTGCTCCCAGGCCAAAGGTGCCAGCCCCAAAAGGGATGCCTGGCCTCAAACCTCCTCAGCGGCCCTCGCACAGCCCCACTCGCATTGGGGCTGCGGGCTCGCCTAGCCGCGCACGGGCCCAACATAGCGTTACTCACTCTCAGCCAAAATCAGCCTTCACACCAAAATTGTAAACGTCGAGCCCCTGCTCCCAGGCCAAAGGTGCCAGCCCCAAAAGGGATGCCTGGCCTCAAACCTCCCTCAGCGGCCCTCGCACAGCCCCACTCGCATTGGGGCTGCGGGCTCGCCTAGCCGCGCAAGGGCCCAACATATAGCGCCTTACCTCATTCTCGGCCAAAATCAGCCTTCACACTCCAAAATTGTAAACGTCGAGCCCCTGCTCCCAGGCCAAAGGTGCCAGCCCCAAAAGGGATGCCTGGCCTCAAACCTCCCTCAGCGGCCCTCGCACAGCCCCACTCGCATTGGGGCTGCGGGCTCGCCTAGCCGCGCAAGGGCCCAACATAGCGCCTTACCTCATTCTCGGCCAAAATCAGCCTTCACACTAAAAAATTGTAAACGTCGAGCCCCTGCTCCCAGGCCAAAGGTGCCAGCCCCAAAAGGGATGCCTGGCCTCAAACCTCCCTCAGCGGCCCTCGCACAGCCCCACTCGCATTGGGGCTGCGGGCTCGCCTAGCCGCGCAAGGGCTCAACATACCGTCTTACGTCACTCTCAGCCAAAATCAGCCTTCACACAAAAATTGTAAACGTCGAGCCCCTGCTCCCAGGCCAAAGGTGCCAGCCCCAAAAGGGATGCCTGGCCTCAAACCTCCCTCAGCGGCCCTCGCACAGCCCCACTCGCATTGGGGCTGCGGGCTCGCCTAGCCGCGCAAGGGCTCAACATAGCGCCTTACGTCACTCTCAGCAAAATCAGCCTTCACACTAAAAATTGTAAACGTCGAGCCCCTGCTCCCAGGCCAAAGGTGCCAGCCCCAAAAGGGATGCCTGGCCTCAAACCTCCCTCAGCGGCCCTCGCACAGCCCCACTCGCATTGGGGCTGCGGGCTCGCCTAGCCGCGCAAGGGCCAAACATAGTCTTACGTCACTCTCGGCCAAAATCAGCCTTCACACTAAAAATTGTAAACGTCGAGCCCCTGCTCCCAGGCCAAAGGTGCCAGCCCCAAAAGGGATGCCTGGCCTCAAACCTCCCTCAGCGGCCCTCGCACAGCCCCACTCGCATTGGGGCTGCGGGCTCGCCTAGCGCGCAAGGGGCTCAACATAGCGCCTTACGTCACTCTCGGCCAAAATCAGCCTTCACCCTCCAAAATTCAAACGTCGAGCCCCTGCTCCCAGGCCAAAGGTGCCAGCCCCAAAAGGGATGCCTGGCCTCAAACCTCCCTCAGCGGCCCTCGCACAGCCCCACTCGCATTGGGGCTGCGGGCTCGCCTAGCCGCGCAAGGGCTCAACATACGCTCTTACGTCACTCCCAGCCAAAATCAGCCTTCACACCAAAAATTGTAAACGTCGAGCCCCTGCTCCCAGGCCAAAGGTGCCAGCCCCAAAAGGGATGCCTGGCCTCAAACCTCCCTCAGCGGCCCTCGCACAGCCCCACTCGCATTGGGGCTGCGGGCTCGCCTAGCCGCGCAGGGCCCAACATAGCGCCTTACCTCACTCTCGGCCAAAATCAGCCTTCACCCCCAAAAATTGTAAACGTCGAGCCCCTGCTCCCAGGCCAAAGGTGCCAGCCCCAAAAGGGATGCCTGGCCTCAAACCTCCCTCAGCGGCCCTCGCACAGCCCCACTCGCATTGGGGCTGCGGGCTCGCCTAGCCGCGCAAGGGCTCAACATAGCGTCTTACCTCACTCTCGGCCAAAATCAGCCTTCACACTAAAAAATTGTAAACGTCGAGCCCCTGCTCCCAGGCCAAAGGTGCCAGCCCCAAAAGGGATGCCTGGCCTCAAACCTCCCTCAGCGGCCCTCGCACAGCCCCACTCGCATTGGGGCTGCGGGCTCGCCTAGCCGCGCAAGGGCCCAACATAGCGCCTTACGTCACTCTCAGCCAAAATCAGCCTTCACCCAAAAAATTGTAAACGTCGAGCCCCTGCTCCCAGGCCAAAGGTGCCAGCCCCAAAAGGGATGCCTGGCCTCAAACCTCCCTCAGCGGCCCTCGCACAGCCCCACTCGCATTGGGGCTGCGGGCTCGCCTAGCCGCGCAAGGGCCAACATAGCGCTTACTTACTCACTCGGCCAAAATCAGCCTTCACACCAAAAATTGTAAACGTCGAGCCCCTGCTCCCAGGCCAAAGGTGCCAGCCCCAAAAGGGATGCCTGGCCTCAAACCTCCCTCAGCGGCCCTCGCACAGCCCCACTCGCATTGGGGCTGCGGGCTCGCCTAGCCGCGCAAGGGCTCAACATAGCGCCTTAACTCACTCTCAGCCAAAATCAGCCTTCACACAAAAAATTGTAAACGTCGAGCCCCTGCTCCCAGGCCAAAGGTGCCAGCCCCAAAAGGGATGCCTGGCCTCAAACCTCCCTCAGCGGCCCTCGCACAGCCCCACTCGCATTGGGGCTGCGGGCTCGCCTAGCCGCGCAAGGGCCCAACATAGCGCCTTACCTCATTCTCGGCAAAATCAGACTTCACACTAAAAAATTGTAAACGTCGAGCCCCTGCTCCCAGGCCAAAGGTGCCAGCCCCAAAAGGGATGCCTGGCCTCAAACCTCCCTCAGCGGCCCTCGCACAGCCCCACTCGCATTGGGGCTGCGGGCTCGCCTAGCCGCGCAAGGGCCAAACATAGCGACTTACCTCATTCTCGGCCAAAATCAGCCTTCACACTAAAAAATTGTAAACGTCGAGCCCCTGCTCCCAGGCCAAAGGTGCCAGCCCCAAAAGGGATGCCTGGCCTCAAACCTCCCTCAGCGGCCCTCGCACAGCCCCACTCGCATTGGGGCTGCGGGCTCGCCTAGCCGCGCAAGGGCTCAACATAGCGCCTTACGTCACTCTCAGCCAAAATCAGCCTTCACGCCAAAAAAATGTAAACGTCGAGCCCCTGCTCCCAGGCCAAAGGTGCCAGCCCCAAAAGGGATGCCTGGCCTCAAACCTCCCTCAGCGGCCCTCGCACAGCCCCACTCGCATTGGGGCTGCGGGCTCGCCTAGCCGCGCAAGGGCTCAACATAGCGCCTTACGTCACTCTCAGCCAAAATCAGCCTTCACGCTCGAAAGTTCAAACGTCGAGCCCCTGCTCCCAGGCCAAAGGTGCCAGCCCCAAAAGGGATGCCTGGCCTCAAACCTCCCTCAGCGGCCCTCGCACAGCCCCACTCGCATTGGGGCTGCGGGCTCGCCTAGCCGCGCAAGGGCTCAACATAGCGTCTTACTCACTCTCAGCCAAAATCACCCTTCACACAAAAAATGTAAACGTCGAGCCCCTGCTCCCAGGCCAAAGGTGCCAGCCCCAAAAGGGATGCCTGGCCTCAAACCTCCCTCAGCGGCCCTCGCACAGCCCCACTCGCATTGGGGCTGCGGGCTCGCCTAGCCGCGCAAGGGCCCAACATAGCGCCTTACCTCACTCTCAGCCAAAATCAGCCTTCACACCAAAAATTGTAAACGTCGAGCCCCTGCTCCCAGGCCAAAGGTGCCAGCCCCAAAAGGGATGCCTGGCCTCAAACCTCCCTCAGCGGCCCTCGCACAGCCCACTCGCATTGGGGCTGCGGGCTCGCCTAGCCGCGCAAGGGCTCAACATACCGTCTTACCTCACTCTCAGCCAAAATCAGCCTTCAACCTCCAAAGTTCAAACGTCGAGCCCCTGCTCCCAGGCCAAAGGTGCCAGCCCCAAAAGGGATGCCTGGCCTCAAACCTCCCTCAGCGGCCCTCGCACAGCCCCACTCGCATTGGGGCTGCGGGCTCGCCTAGCCGCGCAAGGGCTCAACATACCGACTTACGTCACTCTCAGCCAAAATCAGCCTTCACACCAAAATTGTAAACGTCGAGCCCCTGCTCCCAGGCCAAAGGTGCCAGCCCCAAAAGGGATGCCTGGCCTCAAACCTCCCTCAGCGGCCCTCGCACAGCCCCACTCGCATTGGGGCTGCGGGCTCGCCTAGCCGCGCAAGGGCCAACATACCGTCTTACTCACTCTCAGCCAAAAATCAGCCTTCACACCAAAAAATTGTAAACGTCGAGCCCCTGCTCCCAGGCCAAAGGTGCCAGCCCCAAAAGGGATGCCTGGCCTCAAACCTCCCTCAGCGGCCCTCGCACAGCCCCACTCGCATTGGGGCTGCGGGCTCGCCTAGCCGCGCAAGGGCCCAACATAGCGCCTTACCTCATTCTCGGCCAAAATCAGCCTTCACACCAAAAATTGTAAACGTCGAGCCCCTGCTCCCAGGCCAAAGGTGCCAGCCCCAAAAGGGATGCCTGGCCTCAAACCTCCTCAGCGGCCCTCGCACAGCCCCACTCGCATTGGGGCTGCGGGCTCGCCTAGCCGCGCAAGGGCTCAACATACCGTCTTACGTCACTCTCAGCCAAAATCAGCCTTCACACTAAAAAATTGTAAACGTCGAGCCCCTGCTCCCAGGCCAAAGGTGCCAGCCCCAAAAGGGATGCCTGGCCTCAAACCTCCCTCAGCGGCCCTCGCACAGCCCCACTCGCATTGGGGCTGCGGGCTCGCCTAGCCGCGCAAGGGCAACATACCGTCTTACGTCACTCTCGGCCAAAATCAGCCTTCACACTAAAAAATTGTAAACGTCGAGCCCCTGCTCCCAGGCAAAGGTGCCAGCCCCAAAAGGGATGCCTGGCCTCAAACCTCCCTCAGCGGCCCTCGCACAGCCCCACTCGCATTGGGGCTGCGGGCTCGCCTAGCCGCGCAAGGGCTCAACATAGCGCTTACGTCACTCTCAGCCAAAATCAGCCTTCACACTAAAAAATTGTAAACGTCGAGCCCCTGCTCCCAGGCCAAAGGTGCCAGCCCCAAAAGGGATGCCTGGCCTCAAACCTCCCTCAGCGGCCCTCGCACAGCCCACTCGCATTGGGGCTGCGGGCTCGCCTAGCCGCGCAAGGGCTCAACATACCGTCTTACGTCACTCTCAGCCAAAATCAGCCTTCACACCAAAAATTGTAAACGTCGAGCCCCTGCTCCCAGGCCAAAGGTGCCAGCCCAAAAAGGGATGCCTGGCCTCAAACCTCCCTCAGCGGCCCTCGCACAGCCCCACTCGCATTGGGGCTGCGGGCTCGCCTAGCCGCGCAAGGGCCCAACATAGCGCCTTACTCATTCTCGGCCAAAATCACCTTCACACTAAAAAATTGTAAACGTCGAGCCCTGCTCCCAGGCCAAAGGTGCCAGCCCAAAAGGGATGCTGGCCTCAAACTCCCTCAGCGGCCCTCGCACAGCCCCACTCGCATTGGGGCTGCGGGTCGCCTAGCCGCGCAAGGGCCAACATAGCGCCTTACGTCATCTCAGCCAAAATCAGC